>NC_092812.1:17071283-17379319 GCF_040954645.1 Diabrotica undecimpunctata
AAGCATGTAAAATTCGATACTAACAAGTAGACGTCACAATTAAAATAATGTTAAAAACATAGGACATACCCACTAAGTCACTACATGTAAAATGTATTTTAAATCTAATGTGTTGTTTATTTATGTTAGTTTATCGTTTAAACAATCAGTTATTTTAACATCATAGGCGTTCTGAAATTGTCTTTTTATGTGTTTTTAAATTAAGTTAAAATATATTTTGTTCAAATTTTTGACATCTTTTTTATCATTTATTGCATTATTATTTTTTTTTATTTGTATAGACTCTAGAAGCTCTCTTCTCTTCTTCCTGTTGGATTCACTTTTTGGGTTCTTGGTTTTCTCAAAATCAAATTTGTTTTTTTTCGTTTTCATGTTTTGTGAGGGCGCTTGAGTTTTTTTTTTTTGTCATATTTGTGGGAACGTATTCTTGAGTTAAGTAGCTGACTGGTTTGTCCAATATAAACTCCATCACAATTCGAGCAGGGAATTTCATATACAACATGCGATCTTTTTAATAGAGGGGTTTTTGTTTTTAATCTTGTAAAATTCTTTTTCAAAAAATTGTGCCCTTTATGAACAACCGTAATATTATGTTTGGAAAGAAGATTTGCAATTTGTTCTGATAATCCTTTTATATAGGGAAGAGATATATAGTTTTTCTTTACCGTGTTGGTTTCATTGTTATTATTGTAATTGTAAAATTTATGCAGTCGCGATTTGAAAGTGTTGTCGATAAGGTGGTGTGGGTATGAATTAAGTGTTAGTGCTGTTTTTGCTTTTTTAATGGCCTGAGGTCTATTGATAGGATCGGATAATCTAATAGCTCTATCGGCGAGTCCGATAACTACTGATTTCTTTTGAGACAGGGGATGATGAGAGTTGAAATTCAGATATCTCGACGACCAGGTTTTTTTGGTGTACCATGAAGTAGTTATAGTGCTGTTTTCCTGCCGAAACGTCGAAAAAATATATGAAAATGTCTTAGTATCAAATCAAATTTTTTTATGAACCTAAGCCCAAGAAAATCCACTAAATATATATATATATATATATATATATATATATATATATATATATATATATATATATATATATATATATATATTGTTATGATATGTAAAATCAAGAAAAAAATTGGTTTGTTTTAAAATATTTCAAAGTTCAACAAAAAATTAAAATAATTCAGAAAGTATAACCAACAAACATTTCTAAGAAGGAAAGTTATTAAATTCTTGGATTATCTGTACTAAACAAAAAGTAAGCTTTACATAAATTATTTCTTTGTAATACTTCAGTTGACCCGCATAAGTTTAAGTGAAACAAAAGACAAATTGAAACGGGTTTTTACAAATACATTAGTGCAGTGATTAAAGACAATAGAAGATATTTTAGAAAGAGGTTTTTGTTAGTTTTAAGAATTATAGAAAATAATATTTGTAAATAAGTTTTAGGAAATTTTATAATTATAGGTAAAAATTTGTTTGTTATCGAAATGAAAAAATGGGGAATTGTGACGAGTTTTGATTGGCGGAGATTGAAAAAGGTGGGATAAGGAAAGTTTAGCTAGATTGAGGAGAGAGAAAATATAGGAGTTGGTTTCGAAGTCTATAAGAGGAACAGGGATTGTTCTCTGGCGGTTCCTGAAATGTAGCAAGCAGTAGTGTTGAATGTTGGTGAGTTTTTGTGGAGTTAGTGTATCTGACAGGAGCTGAAGCAACAAAATATTGTAAGTCATATTTCTCTACTTATATTCCAAGAGTCACTGTTCAGGCCAACGAGAGATTCAGTTTATCGTAAAGAGAAGATATTCCAAGAGTCTTTTTTCACTCGGGCCAACGAGAGATTCAGTTTATCGAGAGGAGAAAAGGCTATCATAATTTGAATGATTTGTGCTTTTGAAGGAGATCATTAAGGACGATATACTTGCAACAATCGGTGTAAGATTGCTGATTACATAGGGAGCGGTTGAAAGGAGATAATACAGTCTATAAGGAACAAGGATTTGGACCACTCATCATCAGAGAGAGATTTTTTGTTTTCTGCAGTTTTTTCTTTTATTGATAACACAATTTTTACACTTAATTTAGAAAGGATATAAATATTTTGATTAGGAGAGTTAGAATAGTTCGGAATTTCGAGATTTCAATTAATATTGTTTGTACCATTTAATTTGATTGTTCTCGTATGTAGAACAAAATTTTTGAGAATCATTATATGAGATTTGTTTATTGAAAATTTTTGAGTGTGAACTATTTCATTATTTTTATTTCAATATATAGTATTAGATCATATGTGTTTTTTATTATTCCGGTATTCTCTGGACCTTACCTTTCACATGTAATAGCATAGATATTGAAGCACGAATTTAACCCTGAGATAAAAGAATTAAAAATTGTGATAGAGTCATAATCATATCATTTAAATAATTTTAATTAATCAAAAAAATTAATTAGCTAATTATTGCTTGGCGCACCAAGACTTTAAATATCACAATAACTGGCTTCCAAAACGTGGGGCTTGAAAATATCGCAGCTTTACATTTGAAGGAAGGGAAAGAGATCTGGAATAAGTACAGGTGATCCAGAGATAAAAACATATAACATTGAGGGAATTTGAATTTGAAAGTATTTTGACAATTTTTTCCAGGGAATATAAATTTGATTTATTGATTGATCGTAGTTAGTGGATATTTATTGCTATTGAATTATTTAATTTATTTTCTTTACCAATCGTACATTTGATATTTATTTTGAATTATTTGAATTTTACTGATTGCATATTTGATATTTGTCGTGAAAATTTAATACATTTGGGGAGAAATATTGTCGTGTTCTGAAACATATAGAGTGTTGTAAAATTTCACATTTGGCGGGGACAAAAATAATAACAAAAAGTAACAACATGTCTGTCACAAGGAGGCAAAGTAAAATGCAGGAAAGGAAGGAGGATAACAGAGAAGATGAAACAATTTTGGAAGAAGTATCGGATAATGAAGGAAATGTGACAATAGTTGAGGAGAAAAAAGAACTATCAGGAATAGATAAAATATTACAACTAATGCAACTCCAGTCACAAAAAATGGATAGAAATCAACAAGAAACATCACTAAAAATGGAGGAAACAAAACAAACAATGGATAGAAATCAACAAGAAACATCACTAAAAATGGAGGAAACAAAACAAACAATGAGCAATATAGAGCAGCGTTTGGAAAACTATGAACAGGAAATTAAAGGATGTGTTGAGGGGATAAAGAAAGAACTGATACAACAACTAGAAGAGATTAATGAAATTAAAAATAAAATGGAAGAACAAGAAAAGAAAGTAGAAAATAAGATCAAGAAAATTGAGACTGTACAGAAAAAGGAATTAGAACAGTTAGAAACAAAATTTGAAATGGCTTTACAAGAAGACAAGAAAGAAATAGAAAAACAAATTGAGGATATCAGAAAACAACGAGAGATGGGAGACAGGAGAGAAGTACTCATCCAAAGTCCGGGTGACATAAAAATACAATTTGGCGGGGATATTCGGAAAACACACCCAGTACCGTTTGTTAAAAATTTGAAAACCAAATTACAACATACTAGATATTTTGACGATTGCAAAGAAACAATTAAAAACCATTTAAAAGAAGGAGCAGCGTTATGGTATGAAAGCAAGGAAGATGAGTTTGAAAATTGGACAGATTTTGAAAATAAATTTCTCAACTATTTCTGGGGAAAAAATAAACAGAGAGAAATCAACCAAGAGCTACAGAATGGAAAATATCACGAAAAAATGGGAATATCTGAAGAAAGATATGCTTTGCAGATATATAACATTTCAAAATATCTAGAATACAAATATTCTACCGAACAGCTGGTAGAAATGATCAGCAGACATTTTGAGGAAACGTTGGAAGATCACGTGATTTTGAGAAACTATCAAGATATTGATAGTTTGTGCCAATTCCTTCAATTAAAAGAAGCGAAAAGAAAAGAAATGAGAAATAGAAGACAACATGACCAATATAATGGAGCGGAAAGAAGGTATTCATCAAATTATGACCAGAGAAACCGACATCCCAGATCAACAAACGAATATAGGCCGAGAAATTACAATAATTACAATAGACAACAAAATTACGATAACAGGAATGACACACAACAGAGAACATATGAAAATCACAACAGGAATAGAGATGCACAAAATCCTCCGAATAGGAATACTAACGAACAAAGGGACGATAGAAATAACCAGAGCTTCCAACAACAAAATAGAAGGGAGATGAATCATGTAGCAATAGGAAACGACAGACAAATTTCTAATTCTAATCTAATATTTTTAGATGCATTTATAAAACATAAAGCGATTAAAATTGTGATTGATTCTGGATCGGAGATATCGCTAATCAATAAAAAACTAGTAAAAGAATTAAATTTGGACAGATTTGTGTATAAGATTCCTAGGGTTGATTTAGTGGGTGCAAACAATAAAAATTTGACGACAGTAAACGAAGGCTTGGGAGTACAGATAAGAGTGGGAAACAAATTCCATATTATGAAATGTGTGGTGATTGAAGATTTAAATCATGATATGATAGCGGGAATTGATGAATTGAGGAAAAAAGATATCACCATAAATTTTTCGGAAAATAAACTGGAAATCAGAGCAGAACCAGACAACACAGGAGAAGAAAAGCAAACAGATAGGAAAACAAATTCTGGAAGGATCAATGCACAGGAAAAACGCAAAGAAATCGATATGACTGTAGAGGATAAACCGAAAATACAAGAACAAGATCTAACAGAAAAGAAAAAGAGAAGGAAGAAAAAGAAGAAGAGTTCGAAAAGAAAGCAGGAAAATAAGATGGAGACCAGAGAAAAACAGGAAATAGAAGGTACAGAAGAATTGTTGGCAACCGACGATAAAACAGAATGGAAGCAGGAAGAAAAAGAAGGGATCATCAGAGAAATGAAAGGACTAGAAACATGGTGCTCGGAATACCAAAGGGAATTAGAGGATAAAAATAAAACAGAAGAAAAAATGGCACTGACGGACGAGAATCCAGAATTTCGTGAAGAAGTATTATGGACAGTGAACACATGTGAACAAAAGGTGGATGAAAGAAAAATAAATTGTAGAAAAAACATGGAGAAGGAAATAGAGAAGATTTTAGGAAACCATGGAGATTTTGTTAATAAAGTAAATCAAGTGGTTAAAAATTATGAACTTTCTTCTAAGGGAAAATACTTGGAAAAATTTAAAACGAAAATATATCCAATCCCGTATAAAGACAGGCAATATACGGGGTATTTTAACATTCACGACATTTGTCAGTATCATAAGTAGATTTTAATAACATAGTGAAATAATTTGATCCTAGAAAACTTTTGTCATTTTTAAAATTTAACAAAGAGTTTTCGGCAGATCAAATGGCGGGGATTTGTTATGATATGTAAAATCAAGAAAAAAATTGGTTTGTTTTAAAATATTTCAAAGTTCAACAAAAAATTAAAATAATTCAGAAAGTATAACCAACAAACATTTCTAAGAAGGAAAGTTATTAAATTCTTGGATTATCTGTACTAAACAAAAAGTAAGCTTTACATAAATTATTTCTTTGTAATACTTCAGTTGACCCGCATAAGTTTAAGTGAAACAAAAGACAAATTGAAACGGGTTTTTACAAATACATTAGTGCAGTGATTAAAGACAATAGAAGATATTTTAGAAAGAGGTTTTTGTTAGTTTTAAGAATTATAGAAAATAATATTTGTAAATAAGTTTTAGGAAATTTTATAATTATAGGTAAAAATTTGTTTGTTATCGAAATGAAAAAATGGGGAATTGTGACGAGTTTTGATTGGCGGAGATTGAAAAAGGTGGGATAAGGAAAGTTTAGCTAGATTGAGGAGAGAGAAAATATAGGAGTTGGTTTCGAAGTCTATAAGAGGAACAGGGATTGTTCTCTGGCGGTTCCTGAAATGTAGCAAGCAGTAGTGTTGAATGTTGGTGAGTTTTTGTGGAGTTAGTGTATCTGACAGGAGCTGAAGCAACAAAATATTGTAAGTCATATTTCTCTACTTATATTCCAAGAGTCACTGTTCAGGCCAACGAGAGATTCAGTTTATCGTAAAGAGAAGATATTCCAAGAGTCATTTTTCACTCGGGCTAACGAGAGATTCAGTTTATCGAGAGGAGAAAAGGCTATCATAATTTGAATGATTTGTGCTTTTGAAGGAGATCATTAAGGACGATATACTTGCAACAATCGGTGTAAGATTGCTGATTACATAGGGAGCGGTTGAAAGGAGATAATACAGTCTATAAGGAACAAGGATTTGGACCACTCATCATCAGAGAGAGATTTTTTGTTTTCTGCAGTTTTTTCTTTTATTGATAACACAATTTTTACACTTAATTTAGAAAGGATATAAATATTTTGATTAGGAGAGTTAGAATAGTTCGGAATTTCGAGATTTCAATTAATATTGTTTGTACCATTTAATTTGATTGTTCTCGTATGTAGAACAAAATTTTTGAGAATCATTATATGAGATTTGTTTATTGAAAATTTTTGAGTGTGAACTATTTCATTATTTTTATTTCAATATATAGTATTAGATCATATGTGTTTTTTATTATTCCGGTATTCTCTGGACCTTACCTTTCACATGTAATAGCATAGATATTGAAGCACGAATTTAACCCTGAGATAAAAGAATTAAAAATTGTGATAGAGTCATAATCATATCATTTAAATAATTTTAATTAATCAAAAAAATTAATTAGCTAATTATTGCTTGGCGCACCAAGACTTTAAATATCACAATAATATATATATATATATATATATATATATATATATATATATATATATATATTCCTGACCTTAAATATTTAAATAGAAACTTTTTTATTTCCTAGATTTGTCGGTCTGTTGTAAATAAATCTACTTAATTATTGCTTAAACGTTTCGGCAAATTTGCCATTTTTAAAAGTATAACATAGATTTATCAACAAGTGTTTTCATCTCTGCTGAATTTTAACTTTCATATCTTTTCCGATATTTTTATTTCTTCATATTGTTTCATTTAGGTAACCTGCAGCTCTGTTTGCTCTATTCACTTGATCTTCCACTTCAGTTTCGAGCTTTCCGGTGCTAGATAATGTGATAGAGAGCGTCCATGTCTCTACTCCGTATATTAATGTAGAAAATACATAGCATCTGATGATAGAGATTTTGTTACTAAGTGGTAAATCGTGACTTCTGAAAAGAGACTTCATCTTTACAAACGCTGATCTTGCTTTTCCTATGCGTTGTTTTATTTTAGTGGAGTGGTCCCATTAATTTTTTATGTTAGTACCAAGATATGTGTAGCTGTTTACCCTGTCAATTGGCTGTTGGTTTATCTAAAGATGTGTATTTTATATTTCGCGCTTACTAATTACCATGTACTAATTACTATGTTTTGTTCGTATTGAGATCCAGCCCATATTCTCGACTTATATCTGATATGCGCAACATTATTGCTTGAAAACCATCTAGGCTATCTGCAAAAACTACTGCGTCGTCAGCATATCTAATGTTGTTTAGACGCACTCCGTTAACTAAGACGCCTTCCTGTAGTTGTCCCAGTGCTTGCTCCAAAATACGCTCCGAGTACATGTAACATAGCACTGGAGACAGAATGCATCCTTGTCTTACTCCTCTATCTACGGAGATTGTCTCTGTCAACTGGTGATCCACTTTAATGTTGGCAGTTTAGTTGTAATATAAATTATATATAATTCGCAAGTCTCTATCATCCAAGCACGCTTCTTTTAAGATGGATATAAGCTTGTCATGTTTTACTCTACCAAATGCCTTTTTCTAGTCGATAAAACAAATATATACATCACCGTTGACATCCCTGCACCTCTGGATAAGTACTTGTATAGCGAATAGAGCCTCTCAGGTGCCTAAGGTATCGCGGAATCCAAATTGTGTCCATAACACTTGTTCTTCACATTTTTTATATATTCTGTTATGTATCACTTTTAAAAATAAGTGGCGCATTAGGCTAATTAATCTGTAGTTGCCACATGTTTTTGCATTTAATTTTTTTGGTATAGTTACGAAGTTCTACTTTAACCAGCTTTGGGGAATAATTACAGTTATATATATTTTGTTAAATATAGTCGTTATCCATTTTATTTCTTGTTTGTCCATAAGTTTTAGAAATTCTGTATAAAATTTGTCAGTCCCTACGGCTTCTTCAATGGTAATCGGGGTCGTGTATTTAATGGCAATCTGCCTTTCATCTGCAAATGTTACTTCCACATATTTCTTCCAACTGTCTAGTCCCTCTTCCACACTTCGAAGTAGATTACCTTGGTTGTCTGCAACATAAAACTCTTCTAGGCTTGTAGAAGCCTGCAGCTTCTTTAACTTTTTTGTGTATATTGAATGAATCGTGTTTCTGTTGTAATAGTTGTATTTTTGCACATTGTTATCTCAGCTGTGTGTCTTTAGCCATTCTGATTGCTTTTTTGATCTCTTCCTCTATTCTTCTGTATAATGTCTTGTCCTGATCTTTGACCTTTGGCCTCTCTTCCATCATAATTAGAATCTCATTTGTCATCGACGATTTTTTCTTATTTTTTGGTGGTTTGAGAAATTTTTCTTGTGTTTTTCTTGTAATCTATATAACAATTCGAAACTCTGTATATAAATGCCTTACTGTAAAATGGGGTCAGAGTTTTCCGAAAATCAAAAATTTTCCCTGCTCCTGGTACCAATATTTTTGTACGGCAATAGGCCGCAGGTCATTAGTTTTGTATAACCAACCTAAGTTATAAATGCCGTACAAATATTTTTGATCAAAAAATCCCCCATTGAGTAGTAAATTTACCTTATTTGTGTACTCATCATGAATAAACAAATAAAGAAGGGAGTAAAGGAAGATTTAAGGACCTATAATGAAAACAAGGTAGAAAAAATAATAGAAAAGAACCGAGGCCTGAAATGACTAAGATCAAACTTAGGAAAGTCTATAATAATATCATTGAAGGATAAAAATGGAAAAGAAATAAGAGAAAAGAACGAAATCCTAAAAGTTACTCAAACATTTTACCGTGATTTATATTCCTCAAACAAGAACCCAAATAACACTGCAAAGGAAGATCTTAAGAGAAAGATAACGAATGTCAACTTAGAAATACTCCCTAACATAGAATCCTTCGAAATAAAACAAGCTATGGCGCAAATAAAGAATAATAAGGCTCCGGACCCAGATGTAATAATTGTAGAAATGTCGAAACTCGATAGCTATCAACCGGTAGAGCAGGCTGGATTCCGAAAGGGTTACAGTACAGCGAATCATCTTCTTACAGTCAGAACGCCAATAGAGAAAGCCATCACTTAAACTTATACATTAGCTTCGTTGAAAAGGCATTCGACTCCATAGAACTTTGGGCAATAGAGAGAGCTATGAACAACTGCAGGATAGACTCCCGATACATAATGCTCATACATAATTTTTACAAGAAAGCTACAATGAAAATACAAATAGATGAGAAAACCGAAGCTATACCAATCAACAGAGGAGTTCGCCAGGGAGATGTTATCTCACCAAAGCTATTCACACTTGGACTGGAAGACGTGTTCAAAGACATTAACTGGTCAGATAAAGAAATAAATTTTAATGGCACAAATTGTAATATTCGCTACAAGTTTCGAAGAACTACAGATCATGATGCCGCAACTGTTTCAAGCTTCGGAAAAAGTAGGTCTAAAGATCAAATTGGAAAAAAAAAACAAAAATTATGACAAATACACCGAACATTAGAAAAATAACGTTGAACGACATAAATTTAGAAACAGTTAGCGAATACATCTACCTGGGACAGATAATGAAAGTTAACAAAAAAAATCAAACTGCCGAAATTACCGAAAATCACAAAGAGCGGTGGAAAGATCAATGCTCAGGGTGAGTTATAGACAAAGAAACAAACAAATGGATTAGAAGCAAAATCAAAGTAAAAGACGCAGGAGAACATGCTGCCAAATTAAAATGGAGCTTCGCAGGACACAATGCCCGAATAAAGGATAAAATATAGAAGCACGAAATACAACAATGGAGACCGTGGTTAGGAAAAAGAAGCAGAGGAAGATCACAACTGAGATGGGCTGATGATATTAAGAAGATTGGAGTATACAACTGGAAGCAAGTGGCGCAAAATAGAAAACATTGGATTGATTTGGGGGAGGCCTATGTCCAAAGTTGGATTACTTAAGGCTGAAGAAGAAGAAGAAGTGTACTCATCTGTACTGATATGAATGGATGGCATAGTTGTTATTACATCTTGTGGTATTGATTTATGTGCGATTCATGCTGGATTAAAAAAATTACTATGGGCTTGTAGTCTATAAGATTATATAAATTAATTCTTAAGTTAAGTACGAAATTGTTAATTCCTTTCAATACAAAAACTTTTAGTAAATTCCGTTGGTGTTTGAACATCTTTGTATTTTTAAAATTAAACTTATGACCTTTATTTATAGTATGATTAGATTCGCTTGTCGATTTGTGTAATCTAATATAACTTTTGTGAGATTTCCATATTTTAAATTAACTTTTATGATTAATATTGCCAAAAATTTACAGCTATAAATTAGGTTAATACGTACAATTCATAATTTTATAAAACTAATTATTTATAACATCACGTTTGAACATATATATTTTTAAATATTCATATTAACAAAGAACTCTGAAGTGCTGTATGTCGACTATTAATATTCATTCATATGAAATGACAGAAACGTGGAAAATAATTTTATAGCCTACTATGAATTTTAATTTTGTTAGCGTATTTCCATTTTTAAATCATTTAAATTGATCCATTGGTGTATTTTTGGAACGAATATCTACACGTTTTTATAACTGTGCGTGATCGTGAATCCATTCCTTGTATCTGTTCAATTTTTCAAAGCAGAGAATAGCGAAGGGAAAAGAAAAGTGAAAGAGAAGAAAATAATCTGGGATTGAACCAATTATTCACATTATAACTGGGCTTATGGTAGTTTTTTCAGCATCCATTAAACACCCGTTGAATCTCACTTTGAATATTCCCTTTTATCTTATCGAACACTAATAAAAATATATATGGTAGGGAAGAAATGAACCATGATGCAATTGATGAGGTAGCTAGAAGAAGGACCTGTCTACTAGAAGTGTATTTTGAGAAACAAGCATTCAAAGCTTTAACATCCATGTCTATGGTGAACCAACACTTGCATTGTTTAAGTGTTTAAGTTCTAAGAATCTTCGATCCATTGATATAATAATAGAGAACGCCTTTATAATATGTCCTTTTTTTTCTTTTTAAACGAAGAGTATTAAAACAAGTTTACACAAGCCCTTCTTCTGGAGAAAACATTTGGCAGATTAAAACGTCTTCTGCAAAAGAAAGGCTTATAACTTTTTACTGTTGTATAGTATACTACAGTTATATATTATAGTATCTTCTTCTTCTTACCCTTCTGTCGTCCATGTTTGGACATAGGCCTCTCCCAACTCCTTCCATCTGTCTCTATCCTGAGCAACATATTTCCAATTTTTTCCGGCTATTCTTTTAATATCATCAACCCATCTCATCTGTGGTCTTCCTCTTGGTCGTTTACTTTCGTAAGGTCTCCAATGTTGTATTGCAGTATTCCAACGTTGGTCTTTTTGTCTAGCAGTGTGGCCCGCGAAGCTCCATTTAATTTTGGCAATTTTTGTTGCTATGTCCTCGACTTTTGTTTTGGATATTACCCCGTCGTTCCTCTTTTTATCTGACAATCGTATACCTAACATTGCTCTTTCCATTGTTCTTTCTATTGTGGCTAGTTTATTCATGTTTGCCTTGGTTAGGGTTCAGGTTTGACATCCATATGTCATGATAGGAAGGATGCATTGGTTGAACACTTTGCTCCTCAAGTATTGGGGTATTTTGCGGTTCTTAAGTATCCAACTAAGTTTTCCAAATCCTGCCCATGCTAGTCTTGCTCTTCTAGTAATTTCCGCACTTTGGTTCTCTTTGTCAAGTCTCAGGATTTGGCCTAGGTAGATATATTCCTGGATTTGTTCTATCTCACTGCCATTTATAATTATACGTCTGGGGTCATCTGTGTTTGTCATTATTTTTGTTTTTTTCATATTAATATTTAGGCCGACGTATTGGGAGCTGGCTGCTAGTATATTATAGTATACAAAGGTTTAAAATAATAATCAAGATCTTTGTACAACAAGAAAACTTTTATTTTGTTTACACTATATTATATTTAATATAATTTTATGCTAAATTTCCTTACCATCTGAGTCATCAGCACTAGTTTCATTGTCCTTTTCAGCCAGTGTGCTTTCTTGAAATAAAAGTTTGCAGAAGTTTCTCTTTTCTTCTCTCTTTTCTCTCTTCTCAAATATGATTTGTAACAAAACTTCAAATGTAACTATATTTGAAAAAACAGAATTACTTAGATATAGATATGTACCCAAATGAGTACACTGGGCACGGCAGCGACTTAAAATAGATGATTTACCTAACAAAAAATTAATTGAAATGAAAAGTTTTAAAACAGTCTCTATTAATATAAAGGGTTATATTACACTTTTCACAACTTCATCTGGCTCTTTATTTAAAGATACTAAAAATATCTTATGTGGACCATGTCACCAACGTTGAGGTCCTACAGCGCATGACAAAAGAAAAAGAAGTGCTTAATTTAATTAAACAACGTAAGCTTGAGTACCTCGGCCACGTGATGCGGAACGAAGAAAAATATCGAATTCTTCAACTTGTTATGCAGGGTAAAGTATTTGGCAGAAGAGGACCGGGACGCCGTCGTATCTCGTGGTTGAAAAATCTCCGACAATGGTTTGGGATGACCTCAGCGGAGCTGTTTCGCAGAGCAGTCAACAAAACCATGATAGCCTTGATGATCGCCAACATCCGGACCGGATAAGGCACTGAAGAAGAAGAAGAAAATCTGGCTCTTTGATGACACTCAGCACACCTTAATTGTTTAAAAAGTTTTTTTGGAAAGTGAGCTCCTTCATGTTTTCTAACGGTAGGCAGAATATTTCCCAAGGTCTGGATTTCATATACATTGATTTAGCATTACAACCTAGATAATGTCTTACAAGTACTCTTTGGAAATCATGAAGACTAGTTTGTTGACCTTTAGCCAGCTGATACAATCTCCAACTATTTACAACAGTCATGTTTATAAGATTAGTAAAAAGCACCCACCACAATTTTTCCCCTCTTATTCCGATGCGGTAACTGTTTAGTTTGCTGATCATGTAAGTCGACACCACCCATGGACTTAATATAATTTTTATATAAAGCAGGTTAAGAAACATCCACTTTGGCCTTAGCAGTGGTTGACCATCGTTTTACTTGTGCTACAGGTTCCATAGAGTCATAATTTTTAGCCATAGTCACTATGTTTTTTTCTTTCCATCTAACAAATAATATACCTTGAGCATTATCATATTGATGTTCAAAATAACCTCTGTCTTGGTTTTTTAATTGTTTGGCATTTGATAGGGGACATTTTTTTGTTCTATTGTCTCTTACAGTTCCAGTAGCTCTAATTGCTATTTTTTTTTTAATTTTTCCAACAGATCGTAACTTGTAAAAAAGTTATCAAAAAATAATGTATGGTCAGATGGGCAAGCGATGTGGTCTACCATATACCAGAACTACTTGTGATTCTAATGGTAGGCTATTTTTCTTATCAATATTTTTGGTTCCACTAAAAATATAAAATACCCCACTGTCTGTAATTCTGATTCAACTTTGTTATCAGAGGTCGAACTTTTGCCATTTTATCATGTGCTGGTAATGCTGTATTGTCGGCAAGGTGAATGTAACGCTTTATATCTAGAAATCTATTTCTAGACATAGATGCACAAACAAACGGCACATTTAAATCTTCGGAAAGACTCCAGTACATTCTTTCACTGGGTAGTTGGTGATATCCTGTTAGTAATAATACACCGAAAAATCTTTGTATATCTGCCTTGGACACAAAGAAACTATGTTTGTTGCATTGAGAAGAATATAAATTAGTTTGTGTAACTATGTTATCAAATATGTCGTAAGTGAATAATTTTTCAAATATCTTAACTTCATTTAAGTCTTGTAATTCATGTTTAACGATGTCCAACCGCTCATTTCTTCATCTGAAGAGCAATGCACTTCAATTTCTCCTACAACATCTTTAGGTAGTGTCAAATTTCCTTCTATAAGGTTATCATCCTCAATGTCTTTCTCATCAGTAAGCATATCTGAGTCTGGAGGAATAATAACCATATCCACTTCAGACCGCGAATTAGAAGCACGAATATCTTCTAAAGCAGAAGGTAAACCTTCGTACCATTTTTCATAAAAATTTCGAACACTAATACTCTCAAAATCGTCTACAGATGCCATATCTGTAACAAAATTGCAAAATATCAAACATACTCCCATACGCACATTGTACTCATATGAGTACACTAGTACACCTAATTTTAACAACAAATAAATCACGTTATAATTAAAATTATGAATAATTAATCACTTAAGCACTTTACTAAACTTATTATAAACTAACGTAAACTATTTGATCGTAAAAAGAAGTAAATGAACGAAACCTACTGTAAATTTACAACGTCGATGTCGAGAAAATAAACAACTCACGTGTTGACTTCATAAACAATAAATCAAAACTAACAAACCAAGCTAAATCATTCAAAGAAATCTGTTAAGTTGTCGTCTTAGGAATAAGTATTTAGTTTCCTGTAATAACTAAGAATGGCAACTATTTTATTGTAGATGGCACTAGTATTTCAAAATAGCAGCTGTACTTGACTACAGTGGGCGCTAATGGGTTAAGTACTGAAACAAGTCTCTTACGTGTTTTATTTTAGACTGATTAATATAAACCCGAGGCAAAGTTGTAAGAGTAAGGTCAACTGGCAACGTTTTTGCATATTTAAAAGAGTTATACAATTCAAAGCAGGTTTTAGAAACAGCCAGTGCCCCACTAGGTTTATACTTCAGCACGCGATACTGTTATATTTTAAACTAACAATCTTTATTCACAGGCTTCTTCAAAAAATAAGGAAGACGTGCTGCATCTCAGTCATATATTATAGAGGAGTCAGGTTTAAGGCAAAAAGGAGAAGGAGTTTGTCTTCACTGTACGATTTTTTTTAGGTGGACTTTGGGTTCCTAGACATCTTGAACTCTTTTTAAGGCCTGTCTTATAACTCCAAGATTTCTGACACACTAACTAAAGGAGTGTCCACGAACAAGATAAATATGTGTCACTTCGACTCCGTATAGTTTTGATATCCAAGAACAAAACCGTAACAAATCCTGATTTTTATTTTGGCCTCCAGCTGCATCTGATAGAAGAACAATATGCTTGGTATTAGGATAATCTGCTTATTTATTGTGAATACAGTCAAAGGTGAATGAAGCAACACTACTTGCTCGCTTTTTACATTGAGATTCTATGAAGGAATATACATATGATGATCCATCTTTATGCACTTGTTTATTCAATACGTACATCCATAAAAGTCTTTTATAGAACTGTTTTGTTATGCTGAACTTTGGCAACAGTAGATTTTATGTGTAATCACATTCCAGGACGAAGGAGAAGAATGCCACTATCATCTGTTGCCTTTCTCAAGTAATCATTTTTTAGCTTGGAATATGCCTCGAGTCTCTTTTTATGGAGATTGTATTCAATACGCCATTCATTATTCCGGTTATTTTCTAGTTTGATTTTACACTCACCACAATAATCACATATGTTAGCTTCAGTTTTTTGAACGTAAAATTAATTTCTCTGAAAAACTTAAAATAGGTCTTGTATTTCATGGTAAGATTATTCCCAGTAATGTCTTTCAACAACTTTTGAAAACTGCTCAAAACACACACACACACACACACACACACACATACACACATGTGATCAACTGCTCAAAATCATCACAACCAGAAGTTTTAAGCTTGTATTTCCAGTGATACTGTCTGCTCCTTTTGGGATGTTCTATTTTTCTATACCTTTCTGGAGGCTCCCCTAATGTCATACAATCTGCTAGAAGAGTGTCTTGTTCTTTTTTTGAACCATTATCATAAAAAGAGTCAAATAAACGCTTTCGATCTTGCGAAGTTATTTTTGCAAAACGTTTTTCTACACAACACTTACGGACAACAGAAATTAACTTACTCTGTGCAGTTTTTCCCGTAAATTTTGACATATACTGCTGTCCACTCTGTCTCTTAGACTTTGCTACGTTTTCTTTTTATTGGTCTTTCTGAACAATTTTCTATTTGGCACCTTTTGACACCGCGTTATCTAAAATAGCTGTACGACTAGCCATTGCTTTAAAATACACTTAACATAATATATAACGTATAACATAACCTCAATCACATTGTTAGAAATTCACCAAAACAGAGTTGATTTAGAGGCACAAATCTTTCTCAGCTATGCCAACACTTCACTAAAAAAGTGTTGTAGCAATGTAAAAAACTGTAATACCGTAGAAAAAATTGGCCGACAGAAAACAACATAATAGTAATAACAATAACAATTAGCTTACTACGTAAAAAGAACAGATTTTTTATGATGCAATCAAACGATAATGATTATAAAATAGATATACA
This sequence comes from Diabrotica undecimpunctata, assembly GCF_040954645.1. NCBI lineage: Eukaryota > Metazoa > Arthropoda > Insecta > Coleoptera > Chrysomelidae > Diabrotica > Diabrotica undecimpunctata. The sequence goes on from NC_092812.1 coordinate 17,087,967, forward strand.
GATTCGGAAGATGAAGAATTGAACATATACGATTTTAAATTGGTTTCATGGTTATGATGTAATATAATTTGAAGTACTTTATAAACGACAATAGATATAGAAATAATAGGTTCTGATCGACCAATCTCATTATCAGCATTTAATAAAAAAGAAAACAACTTTATTCTCGATCATTTTATCGAGAATAAAGTTTAACCCGAGAGATGTACCAATTGTATTTTATTTTGAGATTTGATAGATTTATATTTATAAAATAAAAACGCGGGCACGTGGCAGTAATGTAGTGAATGATCCATCTTTTATATAAAATTTTAAAGGTGTTCCCTACGTGACTGGGGTATTGTAACGAAATATTTGCCTACCACATAGGGTATTACTATGGGGGGGTTGAAAATTGGGGACAGAAACTATTGGGGTGGGGATAGGGCAAGCAAAACAAATCGAAACTTTTGCGAACGGCGCTCAGGGTTTATTTGGAGAGATTGAGTCGTGGATAAGTGAATGAAATAGGGGGATTAGATTGGGGCAACAACAAAAATGAAACAAAGGGGTAGTTACATGAATCTCCTGGACAAATGGGCAAACAAAACACAAGAGTTCCCTCTAGCTATTTAAAATAAGGACGCCGCTCCGAGGAAACTTCTTGATGGATGAAAAAACAGGTTCTTCATTCCTAAAAAATACAAGAGAGAGGTTAGGAAAATTTCTAAAATAAATAAACGAAATGGTTTAGAGAAATAAATTTAACATTTATTGTTGTCTCACCACAAACAGTTTCAAATATAAATGGCCAAAAATGCTATATTAATAGTTACAAAGATTTATACCAAAATAACAAAGAAGAAAAACTTACTAAGTATGTCCTATCCATTTACAACATCCGTTTACAAGTGGGAGATACTACAAAACTACAATATATTGTTACTGGGCTATAATCTGTGACAGAAATAAATAATTACAAATAAAGAATTATCTTTTTAGATGAAACTTTGTAGAGAGGTTAACCTTCTTTAAAAACAAAACAAAACTAATGTCAACAAAAAATAATAAAGCCATTTTTTACTTTGAAAGTTTAAACACAAAAGTTACCTGGATTGCACTAAAGTTACTTTAGATTTTCTGGGGTTAGGAACTGGAATTCAAACTATATTCTCTGCCACTCAAACAAATTCATCTCCATACTGTGAAAGATGCTCTGAGACGGCTGCTTAGGACATTGAAGTCTGAGGTTGAAACTGGCACATTGGACACACCCTGGAAACGGCTGCTTAAAAAACTGGAACCATCGTGGTTATTTTTAAAAGTTGTTGTAAGTGACACAAATCTCTTAGATACTTAGAAACATAGAAATAGTGATCACTCTTCCAAAACTGACAGTTTACATAGAGAATTCACTATTTCTAACAAGTTTGCCGGCTTCTTAACCGACTAAATTAAACACGTCTGCTCATTTTGGCCACCCTTTCAAACCTAAAACTTGAATTCCCTCGATCCTCGATCTGTGTACCGGCTCTCATCGTCTAATTACGTAACAGATGAGATTTTAAATAATTAAGGACTAGATGTTGAGGAAATATTTCTGCTGAGAAAGTTACCTAAATAAAAAATTCCTTAAGAAAAAAGCAAAATCCAGCTAAACGTAGTGGTTGCTTTAATTTTTACTAACAAAAATAAAATCACTACACAAAAACTTGACTTAATGTAATGCATTGTATTATCATTATCTATTCCATCCGTCGTCTAATGTAAGCCTCCCTTAGCTGTGTCTATGAATTTCTATTGTTTTTTGCATTCTTTCGTGACCAGCCATTCGCTTGATGTCATCAGATCATCTAGTTTGTAGTTCTCTTTGTCTCCATTGAAATTCGCTTCATCCGATTATCTTCAATTCTTCTTATGTGTCCTCCTCCAGTTGTGGAGGCATGAGACAGGCTAGGTTTCACATAGTGGGGCTATCCAAAAGTTTTACACTCCAACTTCTCCTTCTGGACCATAGGAGATGCTCTTTGGTGGTCAGTATGCTTAACCGCACACTGTAGACTTAAGCGATACCTTCATCTGCTTTGACTAGTGGATGACCCACCGCCAAATGAGGGAATTACCCTTAAAGAGACTTGTGGCTTTCTGTGAGGCCACAAGGTTACTAAATAGACGTTTGGAATGGCCAAAAGGGCTCATATTTTGAGTTTCTGCTGATTATAGTAGATATGGAAGCCCGGAGCAACCTGGGCCCCAGAAACGCTAAAGACTAGTTATTTTTGGGCCCAGTTCGTATGATAGGGATGATACAATGGACCTGTCTTAGGAGGTCTAAGTGTCTGAAGGGCTCATAAATGGGCTCTGCCCCGATCTACCATAACCATGACCACATGTCCTGCCCAGTTCCATTTTAACAGGGCAATATTTTGGGTTATATCTGTTATTCTTGATCGTCTTCTAATTTCTTAATTGGATTTGCGATCGTTGAGCTTAATGTTGAGCATTCCCCATTCCATAGCTCACTGAGTTACTTGAAGTTTGTCGGCTATATTGTTGTTAAAAGCCAATCTTTCAGTTCCATATGTTAGATTCGGCAATACATACTTTTTATATACATACGGATTTTTTCCTTTAAAGTATTTGGTATATTTCATGTCCATGCTAAGGATCATCTTCTATTTAAATCAGCCTTTAGGTAAAGCTTTAAGAGTTAGTTTTTTTATCCTCAGTATATATACTTCAACCTTTTTTATAATATTATTGTCCAAATTTTAACTTTCCCGAAATATCGTCTTTTGGAAGTAAACAAAAATGTTAACACCAATTTAAAAAAAAAATTACTTTCAGTTTATAACTTACTGTGGATAGTATATATTATCCAACATTTGCTACTGGTATCTACTCTATGTTTGTTCATTTTCTTGTCGTGTATATATAGTAAATAGGTTATTTAATTAAAGATTAACAGATAGTACGTAAACACGCGACATATTGCAAGAAGCTGTTATCAGATGAAATATTTATGTAATGAGACAATTTCGTATTAACCCGTCAATGGTGATTATTTAGTGAAATTCCGAACGGTTTCTATAGCAGCGTGATCTTAAAAGTAACAAAACCAACATGGGTCTAACAAAAAGACCTAATTAAAGATATTACTTCTTATACAGATTTATTTTGTTTTACATAATTGCTTTAAAACGATCAATACGACAAAACTCGTAGTTTATCACTAAAGAAGTGGAAAAAAATTTACGGCAAAATTAGAAACCGATCATCCGGCAATTTTGGACATACGGTATTTTACGAATACCATCATTTTAACAGGTTATACCCTTTTACTCCTTCTCGATATATGCCATCTATAAAATGGATAATAAATTCTTGATCTTGTTTTATAATCGGTTTAATTTTCAGCTCTTAATATTAATAAACAACTATTCAGCAAAATCTTAAACGACACAAAAACATCAGAGGAATGGCATAAGAGCATCACAATCTGCATATTTAAAAAAGGACAAAACAACTTGCCCACAAAACTACAGAGGAATAACCCTCTTAAATACAACGATAAAACTTTTCACGATTATTCTTAAGGACAAATTGGAAAGGCAAATCACTAACGCTGAAGAACAACAAGGTTTTACAAGAGGGCGGTCTATAACAGATGCAGTATTCATAATAAAACGAATAAAAGAAAAAGCTATAGAGTTCGGCATGCCAGCGTATATTTTCTTCATTGATCTGACGAAGGCGTTTAACAGGGTTCGCCTGAGAGACATTCTAAATATATTAATAGAAAATAAAACACCGACCAACATAACAAAGATCAACTCAACACAAACAACAGACAAACATATGAAAATCGAAAGATGGAATGTGTCTAAATTGGAAGAAGAAGAGGGAAAGAGACAATACCAACTAGAATCGAGAAACAGATTCCAGGTGTTGGAAACGAAAGAAAATGAAAATATAGACCAGAAATGGCACTCCATTAAAACGATCATTACAGAAACAGCAGAGAAGTGTATAGGTCGGAAGAGAAAAGCAAACAGAAATAAATGGTTTGATGAAGAATGCGAGGATACTTTAAAAGAAGCAAACAAAAGAAGAATCGACTACCTAGCAAACCCGACGGATGAAAAGCGTGAACAATACAATAGAGAGAGAGCCATAGCCAGAAGAAAGTAAGGAGAAAAAAGAGACAACATTTACAACAACAAATTGAAAAAGTAGAACGTGTGAACACAGAAGCAAGCAAAATAAAAAATTCTACAAAGAAGTAATACGACATAAGAAAGGTGCATATATAAGAACACCGAACTTTGTGAGAGATAAAAATGAGCAAATGATTACAGCTGAAAATAAAATAATCGAAAGATGGGCTGAATACTTTGAAAGTCTTCTAAATGTCCAGGTAGACGCGGATGGAAATAAAGCAAATTATGAGTACCAAACGGCCGAGATAGAAGTACCCCCGCCAAGCCTGGAAGAAATTATCACGGCGATAGAAACCCTAAAAAATGACAAATCCCCGGGACTAGACAATATTGATGCAGAACTGATTAAAAAAGGAGGGCATGAACTTAGAACTAAAATACACCAATTAATGAAAGAAGCCTGGGAACAGGAAATAATGCCAAAAGAATGGAGTGGCTGTATTATCGTGCCAATACATAAAAAAGGCAGAAAGGATACATGTGGCAACTACAAGGGAATCTCACTAATCGGTACTACATATAAGATATTAGCTTCAGTTGTACTAAAACGATTACTGCCATATACAGAGGAAATTATTGGCGATTACCAATGCGGCTTTAGGCCTGGAAGATCAACAATCGACCAAATATTTACTATCAGACAAATGCTAGAAAAGTATTGGGAATATAATAAAATAAGCAAATGATTACAGCTAAAAATAAAATAATCGAAAGATGGGCTGAATACTTTGAAAGTCTTCTAAATGTCCAGGTAGACGCGGATGGAAATAAAGCAAATTGTGAGTACCAAACGGCCGAGATAGAAGTACCCCCGCCAAGCCTGGAAGAAATTATCACGGCGATAGAAACCCTAAAAAATGACAAATCCCCGGGACTAGACAATATTGATGCAGAACTGATTAAAAAAGGAGGGCATGAACTTAGAACTAAAATACACCAATTAATGAAAGAAGTCTGGGAACAAGAAATAATGCCAAAAGAATGGAGTGGCTGTATTATCGTGCCAATACATAAAAAAGGCAGAAAGGATACATGTGGCAACTACAGGGGAATCTCACTAATCGGTACTACATATAAGATATTAGCTTCAGTTGTACTAAAACGATTACTGCCATATACAGAGGAAATTATTGGCGATTACCAATGCGGCTTTAGGCCTGAAAGATCAACAATCGACCAAATATTTACTATCAGACAAATGCTAGAAAAGTATTGGGAATATAATAAAGAAGTACACCAGATCTTCATAGATTTCAAACAAGCATATGATTCCATAGATCGCTTAAAACTGTGGAGTGCAATGATGGAGTTAGGCGTACCAAAGAAGCTGACCATGATTGCGCGAATGTGTGTCAACAATTCCTTTGCACAAATTAGAATAGGAGGCAAAACTTCAAAGGCTTTCGGCATAAGCACCGGACTCAGACAGGGAGACCCGCTGTCCCCATTACTATTTAACCTAGCATTGGAATATGCAATGCGAAAAATCTATACCAGAGTCAAACCAGACATAACTGCCAGAGGAGCAAAGATTATTCTCGCATTTGCAGATGATGTAGATGCAGTAGCACAGACAACACTGGAAGTTAAGGATATAGTATCGAACTTTGACGAAGCAACACTAAGCGTAGGCCTGAAAATAAACGAAGAAAAAACTAAAAACATGGTCGTATCAAAAAAGGAACGACAGCGAATAAGACAAAACATTACCATAAACGATTATAATTTTGAGGTGGTCAAAGAATTCAAATACCTAGGAGCAACAATTACCAGTGAAAACACAGGAGAACGGGAGGTTGAAATACGAATACTGGCGGGGAATAAATCATTCTTTGCCATTCAACATCTAATGAGGTCAAAGCTTCTCTCAAGGCGTGCCAAAATTCAAATGTACAAAACCATAATACGACCAGCAGTGACATATGGAAGTGAAACATGGACATTGAGAAAGAAAGAAATCAATAAGCTATTAGTATGGGAACGCAAAATCCTGCGAATTATATATGGTCCTTGCAGGGACAGCGTGACAAATGAATGGAGGAGCAGATACAACAATGAAATAGATACTCTCTTCGGGAAAGGAAACATTGTAAGATACATAAAAGCCAATAGATTAAGATGGGCAGGCCACGTGGTACTAAGTGATGACGACAGACTGATTCGCAATGTGTTTTGGGAAAGACCAGATGGTAGAAGATCGACAGGAAGGCCTAGAAAAAGGTGGAAAGACGCAGTCAGGGAAGACCTGGAGAAGATGGAAGTAAGGCCATGAGAAATAATAGCACAGGATCGGAATCAATGGAAGGCAATAGTAAACGCGGCAAAAACTCACGAAGTTGTAAAAGCCAATGATGATGATGAACATAACAAAGATAGTCCATAACCTAAATAACAAGAATGTAACCAGAGTTAGAGCAGGAGACCAATTCACTGAAAATATTCCAATACCGGGAGGAATTAGACAAGTCAACAGTTTAAGCCCTTTCTTGTTTAACCTACTGAGGCAAAATTATAAACAAAGTAATATCTCTCATTCTCGGATACAGAATGGGCAACAAAAGAATTGGTATGATGTGTTACTCAGATGATGCAGCAATTATTGCCGAATCAGAAGATGATCTTCAGAGACAGCTTTTCAGTTCTTTCAAATAAGCCGCCAACTAAATATGACCATTTCTACCAACAAAACTAAATGTATGACAATATCAAAAGATCCGCTCAGATGTAAGTTAGTGGTTGAGAACAACCCCATAGAACAGGTGATGCAATTCAGATATCTGGGCATAGATATATCAAGCACACACGACCCAGTAAAGGACCTAAGAAGTCAGATCAACAAAGTATCCGCATTTTCGGGATGTCTCCGTGAGATAGTCTGGTCAAATCCGTATATGCGCACAGATAGTAAAATTAAAATCAACAAAACTTGCATATGACCGATCACGACATATGGCATAGAAGTACACGAAGATACAACAAAATGAAACAGGTGCTAAGGGTTGCCGAAATGAAAACCCTAAGAACAATAGTGGCGAAACAAGAAGAGACAGGGTGAGAAATACAAATGTCAGAGAGCAGTGCAAAATTCAAGATATTGTAAGATGGGGAAGGCAGCGTAAGAGGATGTGATACAATCATGTAAGATGAATGGATGAGAATAGACTCTCAAAAATTGCCCTAAAAAACAACCCGCCCGGTTCAAGAACTCACGGAAGACCACCTAAAAGATGGAGGGATAGTTGGCAATCTACCTTCCAGGAAATTAACCAGAGGCAGCTTCAGAATTAAACAGATCTAAAGATCTCCAAGAAGTAGAAGAAGAAGAAAAAGAATATTAATAAACAATGAAAATATCATTTTGAGGTCATAGAAGGTTTTTTTTAAGATTATATTTTTTAAAAACCTTTTCAAGATCTACAACTTTGGTATATTCAAAAAATAATTTTTCGCTTTTTATGATGTTTAACCCTCATAATACCTCAGGGTCATTGTAGATTCCTCTTGGGGAAGCCTGTAACCCCTAGAGAGCGTGTCTTCAGGTGGCGGATAGGGGAATTCTCAACTCGATTTACCGGGGGTAGGAGGGAAATAAAATACGTCCCGTGGACCAACAGGTACTTTTCAACCCACCTGGCCAGCTTGACAAGTTAAGGATAAAACACCCCTTATAAAATGTCGAATATCCGAAACGAATTTACGAAATTACCTAAATTACCAACTGCAGAGCTTGTTATGTCAATTTTATCGTTTGAAACAACAACTGCCGGATTTGAAGAAGCTGCAGTGGATAAAGTTTTATATTCTGATAATTCCCGGACTGTTTCCAAAAACGTTATATCATTTGAAGGTCCCCTCCTTACTTCCCATTCCTTTCATTTGTCTTATAAAGATATATTACGAATTTTTATTTACTTTATAGGTAAAGTACTTGGAAGCAAAGAAGTAGTTCTTTGTGAAGAAGGAGTTCTTTGTTCATGAACAAGATTATCAGTTTTATTTTCCACTATAGGTCGACCAATTGTACACAATGGTTTATATTTTTAATCTGATAATATGTTCAGATTAAAGGGACAGATACATGTTGTCTCGAATCCACTGATTCCGTTGTTAAATGTGGCAGATGTTCGATACAGTCTTACAAACTCGGTAGCTATATTATACAGAATTACGACTTTTCCAAGGTTTGTTTTAAGCGATAAAATAACTTACCCATTAAACTACCCCAATAGAGGTGTGCTACATACAAATACTGCATCTCGTGCGTGCAATATGGCTTAAACGACAGCATTATAATTGCAGTTTCTCTACAGTATTAGATAGCTTGGGCAGACTTGTGGCTTGAATGACTATCAAACAATAATAGGACGAGGATGAAAATGCTTTAAAAATAGAATAAAGGTATCAGATTTGATGTATCTAGATTAATTGTAAAGAAAAAGTGTTCATTTCTCTTTACTCTCTTCTAGCTCTTTAGAAAATCTTTAAACCTAATCGTTTCAGCTGACTTATTGTTTTTAAACAACCTGTATTTAATACCCTAGCTCTCCTCAAGCTTGTAGGTTATTTCACAAATGATTTTCTTCGTCATGCCGAATAGTGGTCTTCCAACTCTAAAACATACTCCTTTAAGTAAGTCTCCAATTCTTTGGACAATGTTATAGTGAATCGATCAACGGTTTTCGAATAATCTGTTGCCTAAAAGAAACTACTAATAGTTTTCTGACATCTGTCTTATAAATAAAATAGTCTACTTTTAGTTCACCTACCAATACACTATGATTTTCGGCCCCTTTTTAAAGTAATTCAGAGCAGTAACCATTATTTCTGTAAATATGATATACCGAAATTTGATTTTTATAAAAAATATTCTTGTATAAGTCAAAACTTAATTTGGTAGGCTAAGCAAGGGTAAAACGCTCACAAGGAGTCATTTTTCCTCAACATGGAGGGACCATTTTACCTTAAAATCTAAACAAATATAAAAACGAATTTATATGAGTGACTTCTGATAATTAGAGAAATTCCAGCAATATGAAATAAACAAATAAAATTGCGTTTTTAAACTCCATTAAAAAATCTACTTACTTCAATGAAAACGTCTGAAAACACAACTTTTGTAGGCACGAAATTAGCAATATTACATGTGGTTTTATAGGCTATATTTAAACTATATAGCCTATAATCCTTCGCAAATTTTCACAGCTTCGTACATAAGCGGCGCTAGTAGTAATGAATATAATAAAGACGGCGGTTTTCTAAAGTATGAGAAATTTATTAAGGGGCCATTTTACCCAAGAGTTTCCGACTTTCCCCTACATTGTTGTAGAAAATTATAAGAACTGATTGTAAAAAATAATTTACTATTTATAGCCATATTCTGGTCAAAATAAATGTTTAAGATCACTTAATGCAACGTGGTTCTGCAGCTATTTTCTTCTGGCATTTTATATTTTAGTTGAAAATACGTTTGAAACGTCAAAATAAACAAAATTTTGGTTAATTCCCATTAAAAATAGTAAATAAAGCTCATATGACCAACCGTTTAGAGCGTATATCCCAGTATCCAGTTAACTTTTGCGATACTGATATTAGATTTGATCGTTTTACACAAGTAAAATCAGAACTTTTATAGCCGTCCTAGTAGTATCAACAACATTAAATTTACGGTCCTGACTGTAATAAAATATATCATGTTATAAACCGTTCTGAAATTTATTGGTTTGTAAATGATAAAATCACAGTTTAAAACATTTTTGTTACTTTCAACACATAGTTATAGTGCAACTTCCAAGTCAACCTAGTAAACGTAACGTGAATACCAAAAACCAGCTTATAATATATATATATATATATATATATATATATATATATATATATATATATATATATATATATATATATATATATCAATAATAATATAACCTATAGAATACTCAAGGAATAGAAAAAAAACTAGCTTTGGGTCAGGATCCACACCGGTTTTTGACCTGGTGATAGGACTGGCCTTGCAGCGTCTCCTATATCAATCAATCATGACTTCGAATAACAACATAAATATTACTTACACTTCATCTGACGTCTTATGTTCCAGTGTTGTCAACACATTCAAAGATCCAACTAAAGAACAAGCTATAATGCTTTTAAATATTGAAAAAACTCAGAAAAGTTCATGACTATATCATAGCCGTCGGTTTCCTATTTGGTCCAAAATTGCCTTCAAAATTGCTCTCATAATTGCTAACAATAGAATATGTTTATAAAAAGTAAAAGTAGAAGAAGAACTAACTGACCCTATTGAAGCTGGCAATGAAATAAGACAGGGGGATTCCCTGAGTCCTCTACTGTTTAACCTAATTATGGATAAAATAATAAAAAAGTTAGAACTAAAAAAGGATACCAAAGAAAAACAATTTAAAATAATCTGCTATACAGACGACGCAATCCTACTCGCTCCACGTGATAATTTACAACGTATGCTGCACCAATTTAATATAACCGCCAAAAAAATTTACATTAAAAACCCCAACATCGTCAACCTCAAACAACATCAGCAATCCTACTCCAGTAGAGATAACACATTCTCCAATTATTACAAACGTCTTCAATCAACTAAAAAGGTTCATCTCAACTTCTTCAGACATTAACGAAAATACCCCACAGACCGACTCTAAGATATTCACTCCTCCTGTGGTAAGCAAACCAAACAAAAGTCAAAAACGCCAACCAAAAATTCCCGTGAAGACCTTTTACTTTCTCTAGACTCAATTAAATATTTTGTGCTAATTGAAATACTTAATTTTGTTCACACTTATACCTACAATTCACAATTAAAAAAATAATATTACTAGATTGAAAAAAAAAACTTGACCCCAACCATTTCTCTTCCGCAGATGAGACAGATGAACGAACCACTATCTCCGGCAGGATTATAAAATGCTCAATTCCTTTATTTTACAGTGGAATCTAAATGGGTTTGATATCCATTTATAACAGTTAAAACTTTTAATAAATTGATTATGCCCAAAGATCTTATGTCTTTAAGAAACTCATTTTAAATAAGCCAATATAAACAGTCGAAATTATCAATGTTTTCCAAAAAACGGAATAGCACAACAGGCCAGTGGCGAAGTAGGTATCTTCATAAGAACAGATCTAGAAGCTAATCCAATTGCATTAAGTACTAATCTTAAAGCTGTAGCAGTGAGTCTTACTTATCAAAAACCTATTAATATATGCAACATGTATTTACCACATCTTAGCGAGCTAGATCTACAATAACTAGATAACTTTCTTGATTAAATTCCACGCCCAAAAATAATTTTAGTGGATATGAACTGTCCTTATCCTGCATGGGAAAGCCCTAGAAGAGACAAATACGGTAATTTAATTAAACAACTCATTGACTCCTCTGATCTACTATTACTTAATACAGACGAACCTACCAGATTTAACTCCTATAACGGCTCTTTTTTTCCCATAGATTTATCACCATGCAGCCAATCCTCATTAACGTTTCTCGCGTAAAATACTTCAAAATTTATGGAAATTATATCTTCAAATGGAATTCAATCTTCTAACTTTCCAATATATCAATCCTGGAAATTAAGGACTGCAAACTAAGGAGCTATAGAAGCAGCTTTAAAAAATATAGGTAAAACGAAGCTCTGCAAAAGACCTTCACAACCTTGGTGAAACAATGAAGTAGTAGATGCTCTATCTTCTAGTAATCATGTTTTTAATGTACTTAAAAAACACACCACTAATATAATAAGAATTTACTTAATTTTAAAAAATTCAGAGCTAGAGCAAGATATCTTATAAAGAAAAGCAAAAAAGATACCTAGTGAGAATACATATCAAGTAATTACTATTTAAATGGGAATAAGCCACAATTAAAGGTTAAAGTATGTTTATTGACGTTTCAATTTTCACTTCGGAAATCGTTCTCAAAATACAAACATTAGTAAATTAAACAAATTTTGTTTTTTTGTTACTTGATGAAAAATTCTTCTAACAATTTAATTTTATCTGACTCATTTATATTGACAATTCAGACATACATTAGGTATACATTTTAAAGTAGACGATTTTAAATGATATTGCCAATATTGTTGAGTTGCGTTCCTGAGACGACTTTACTTGTAAGATAGTTCATTCGATTACATGAAATTAACTTTACCTTGAGAATATCCATCAGAAAAAATCACTGCATGTAATTCGTCTTTAAAAAGACAAACATATGCCATGATGACAGTAAAAATCTCCTGTTAGTGATTCCATAGTAAATTATGAGTGAAAAACCAGGAAAAAACCTCATAATACTATCCCGACATGGTAAGTATTTGGTCGTGCATTTAGTTTACTTTCAATCAACACCAAATTCTGATTTTATATGTTTGTTATTTAAAAAAACATAAATAATGTATCCTCTATATGTTACCGACTTTTAAAGAACCTGGTTAAAATCCACGGTACTAATGCATGGCAAAATCATTGGGAAAAATTAGGTACAAAATTAAATGTAATCTGCCGAAAATAAATGCTGTCCTGGAGAATTCTTCACACAGAAGAAACCAAGTTATTATTAATCGTCTAAAAGTTGGCCATACTGCCTTAACACACAAATACTTAATAAAAAAAGAACCACTACCAATCTGCTTCAAAAACATTAAAATTATTTTTTGTTATAACTATTGAGAATTGTTTAAAGAAGATGTGCTAAAATTGCTCTAGACTTATTATATTTTTCGTTCGAATAATCAATTTAAGTGGAATCAAATAAAGTAAAATAAACACATACCTACACATTACATTCTATTCAATTGATTGACGACAGAAGTTCAAACAAACAACTTTTCCCCTCCCATCGGCTTCTATATTTTCCGTCCAAATAAAGTAGATAAATATTTATTGATTTCTTGTATGTTCTCCTTTGCGTGTACATACGGCAAAATATTGTTAAATGGATAAGTATACCGAGAAAATATCTGCCACAAAATACTTTATTACCCACACAAAGTCCTCGAATCTGACTGGAGCTCAGGACGGTTTATGTTCAATAATTTTGTAATAAAGGGATTTTGCGGGTATTCTTTTAGTATTTTTCTTGGGTGTAACCACTTTATTATACCTTCTGTGGAAGGAATATTTCATTTTATTTTTATTTTTACTGACCCGTGTACCCAGCGGGTCATTGCTACATTTTTTTTCTGGTAGAAAGTTTTATTTCTTAAATAAAAAGCAAAAAAAATCTTGGGTGTTTTTCGCAGCTGGTTTTGTTGTTTTATAAGTTACTTAGTTACATACAGGGTGTTTCATAACGAGATTATTATATCTCTATTTTGGAAACTACTTACACTATATTTATAAAAATTGGGTTGTAGGGATTACAATTTAAACTTATTTTACCGTGTTCGGACATGTCATTCATAAAATTTCGGCCGAGCATCGGGCTACGTCGGTTCCATCTTTGTTGGCGAGCCACAAATGTTCGAGGGTACATCGATGAGGACAGTTTTTGCATGTAAGAAAATATACCATATTCTGTGTTTCTCCACAGTCACAGTTCACATCATCTTGGTCTATTGTTCCCATTTTGCCATGTTTGATTTTACTGGAGCAACCCCCATTCTTATCCTATTCATAGTTTTCCACATTTTAAAGTCTAGGGATTGGCCGGTCCATTGAACCTGGGGAAGAGGAAAATACTCAGGCGGTTCATCCTGAACTGTTCCAAGGAAGAATTTCCTGGATTTTAGTCGCTTTCGTAGTGTTCGAGCTTTGTATAGGGCATGCCGCTCGTCCGCGATCTGTTTAATTTTCTCTATGTGATCTGCAACGCCTCTGCGTGTTAAGAGTTCTGCAGAACCCGCTGCTTTATATAAATTTGAGTTGGTTTCATGCACCCCGTTACTATCCTGCATGTCTCATTTAGCGCAGTATCAGCTTGTTTGGTGTGGGCAGATCTGCCCCAAATGGGGCACTCATATTGAGCAGTTGAGAAACACAGTGCCTGTGCCATTGTTCTTAAAACGCCAGGACGTGAACCCCATTTACTTTCCGTTAGCTTCCTGAGTATGCTGTTCCTAGTTGTTACTTTCCCTCTCGTTTTTATACAATGTTGTCTGTAGGTGAGGGATCGGTCCGGAGGTACTCCAAGATGTAAAGGTTAGTTTGTGTGTTCTAATATATTATCACTTCACCCAATTTGGAGTTTTCGCTTGGTTTCCTTTGCGCCAAGGTGAAAAGCGTAGACTTGGATTTTAGAGGGATTGGGTCTCAGGGAATTCTGCAGGTAGTACGCTAATATTGTTTTTAAGGCAGTTTTGAGTTTCTCCTCCACTTCTTTAAAACTATTTCCTTGAGCACATATTGCAACATAGTCAGCATAGAGGAAGTACTTGGTTTCGGTCGGCGTAGGTTGGTCGTTTGTGTATATATTGAAGAGCATTGGTGCTAAAACACTTCAATGTGAGAGGCTGTTTTTTTTAACTCTCCACCTACGTACTTTACCTTCCAGCATAACGAAAAAACGTCTGTTTTACAGTAAGAAATATACGACCTTACCCACATGGTGGTCATTAAAAATGTCGTATAATTTGCGGAGCAATGTTTTGTGCCTTACTGTGTCATACGCTGCTGTCAAATCTGCGAAAGCTACAATTTAAAGAAAATATTTTGATAGACATCCCATTTTCGGTTATACCGGAAGTGAGCGGAAACTTTGTTATTTTAAATAGAATACCCTGTATATTATTGCATTTTTATATTTTGCCTAAGATTTTAGATTAAATTTGTTTAAGGTATCCTAGGTCAAAACATCATATACTTATTCAACTGTTTTAAAAAAATTTGACAAAAAGACACAAAATTTTTAAAGTTTAAATCTCCTTATCTATTTATAATTATAATGTCTTGAAAACCTTCATACATAAAGAGTAGGTAACGTTCTTTCAGGAATTTACATCGAAATCGAATTTCTAAACACAGGGTATAGAAATATGTATTATTGTCACTGAAAATTGTTCAATTTTATGGACAAATAAAGTCAAAAAAATAACAATTATAATTAAAATTTACTAAAATTACATAAATCGTCAATATCACAAAATAAAAGATAAGCTATTTACATTGCATGTCACTTACAAGAATCTTCCTGCTGGATGGAAAGATAGGCTTTTCTTTCCCAAAAAATATATCAAAAGGGTTAGAATCTTTTTACTAAGGAAATAATACTGCTCTTGGTTTAGGGAGAAACATTACATAGTTATTTTTATTTTAATATAAACAGTTACAAATACAAATAATAATAATAAAATACAAAAACAACTTACAATTGGTGTTATCGGTTTACAACACTAGACGTTGGGGACACTATAAGAACTTAAATTATTAATAAATTGAAATCATCTAGATCTTTCAATGGAGCTTACATTAAGGTCAATCTTTTTAAAAACAAAACAAAACAAATTCAAGATTTATGGTTAGGTATGTACCAAATATCCGAAGAAAATAATATTAACTATCAAATATCAAGATTAAATAGTAAAACTTAAGAATTAATTAAGAATATTTATATTCATCCATCCATCCTATGTTTGCAAAAACACATTTCAAAGGAAATTTGTGTCACAATCTTAAAAACTTCATGTCCAGACTACGATTAGGATACACCAAGATCACACATAATTTCCTATTACAGAAGTAACCCAAACCTTTGTGATACGCGTGTGATAGTGTTCTAACAGTACATCACTTATTAGTGAAGTGTCTGTTGTACTCATTTGAAAGACAATATGAACAGTTACCTACAACAATGAAAGACATTCTAAGTGAACATAGTGACCGCAATCGTACCATACTTTTTTTTGATTTTCTCAGGACTAATTAAAAAATTCTAATTGTATTCTTTATTTTTTTATTTTTATATTATCTGTAAAATCGACCATTGCTAATAACCCTTGTGGTTGAAATAGTTTAAAAAAAAAGAAAAAAATTCCTCTCAAGTTATTTGTATAATTTTCCTGATCATATTTTTTTGGCGGATGGCAGACTATACTCACAACCTATTTCAACAATGTAGAAAAAATACTTTAAATATTTTCATACTTTTATTCTTCCAAGCAGTTTGGGTATGATTTTTATCTCTTAAACTTCGTTAACATTTTGAGTCCTCGACTTATATTTAATAATTTTGTTCGTTACTTCACGAAATATTAAATTTTACATGAAGAAGCTCTACAGTATTCATATTAATCCCTCCTTGAGTTTGTCTTAACCTTAGGTTCATTTTACGCCCTAATTTTGTTTTACTCCAAAATTATATTTAGGGAGATGAAATTTTATCTTAATTCATTTTATACCCAAAAATGTTTTTTTAACAATATGAGAGAAAAAAATGTAACGCAGACTACTTAAAAATATTTTATATAAATCAGTATAAACAAGAATAAGAAAACAAAAAATATATGGTATACGCGTAACTTGTAAGCAAGTCTTCTATGTAAATATCAAGAATATAAGTAAATATCTACGTCTTTTTCGGCTTTTAACGTCTTACATTTTGTACGGTTATTCAATGTGATTCAGATAGGTCAATAGTTTACTTTATATAAAAAAAGGTGGTACTGTAGGCTAGCGTGAAGCTCCATGCTATGTTTTCTGTATTTTTAAAATATAAATAATATTTTTAAAATTAAATAAAGTAATTTTATTATTTATATCCTTTTGCTCTATTATGTTTGCTCCCAACGCCACCAGCTAACGTTTTAACAAAATTACGCTGTATATTTAGTCTGTATTTTTGCCAAGCATACGTTGTTTACTTCTGACAGACCCGTCAAAGTCACAGACTAAATATTAAATTCTTCTTCTTCTTCTTCCTCTTTATAAGCAATTCCGCTTGTTAATTGACGCATAAATACCTCTACGGAAGGTTGCGCGGTCGTAAAATACTTCTGCTGCCGATTGGTGACCTATCTCCTGCTATTTTGGACGAAACGGTCCCCCATTTTGCTTATGTGGTTAATTCATTTTTTTTTCTAGTTAGTGTCCATTCGTTCATACACTGTACGTTACATTTTCTTCTAATGTCTTCACTACACTTTCGATCTCTTAACGTATTCCCTGTAATTCTTATTAGTACTCTCATCTCTGCCATTTCCAGTAGCCTTTGTGTTGTGGCTGTATCGGGTCTTATTTCTGAGGCGTATGTCATTATTGGTCTTACACTGGCTTCATAAATTCTTGACTTTCTCTCAATGGTAATGTGCCTGTTTCGCTATATAGTATAATTAAGGCATCCTGCAGTCTATTTACTTTTGTACTTGATTTCTCACTTCTTTGTCCAGATCTCCATAGCTGGACCGTGTAATTCCAAGGGATTTTGTTTCCATTACTGGTTCAATACTGATGCCATCAATTTCTATTTTACATCTGGTTGGTTCTTTGCTAATGTTATACTATTATTTTAGTTTTCTGAGGATTGTCATATTAAATTCCTTTGCTCTTATGTTAGATGTGTGGATCAGTCTTTGTAGACTATCTTCATCTTGGACTATCAATATTGCGTCGTCTGCGTAACAGAGTATTTTTATTTGTTTCCCATTCTATATCCTCTTCGTTTGTTAAAGCTTTTGATGATTTCATCCAGAGTCCCCTGTCTTATTCCGCCGCCTACTTCTATAGGTTCTGTAAGTTGTCCATTTATTCTGACTTCCATTTTGTTGTTTGGTAGATTTTTTCAATAGTTTTTTTTAATATTTAGAGGTATATTAAAAGAAGATGGATTACATATTTAAGTCTTATTATGTCAAATGTATTCTTTAGGTCAATCAGACACAGAATTGCTGGTCTATTATCTCTATTGATTTCTCAGTCTAAAGATCTTAATTAGAAATAATTTAGAAATTAATTAAGTGACGGACTCGTTACTTAGTACTACCGTAAGTTAAATTGAAGAAAAAATTAAAATGTGGAAGACATTATATTGGAGATTTATTTAAAGACAAGCAAAATGAAAATAAAGTAGACAGAATACTGAAAAAATTAAAGTATTTGGTTTGTATATAAAAAAAGCGGTAATTCAATATGGTTTTGTAATAATTTTAACAACACCAAATGTAAAATTCTGTACTAAGTATTGTATACGTTTAATGAGTCAAATATTGTTTAATAATTAATAATAATATGTCAATACGTACTAGCCCGCCGTGTGCTTATTGGTTCTGCAAGGGCGAAAAGCTATTTATTTATTGCTTGTTAACTCAATGAAAAAGAAAGTTTTTTTAATGTTTGGCAATAGAAATTTTTGTCAAAATATGTTCAGTCTTTCTATTTATGTGTAGCTATTAAAGAAATATGTACCATTTAAAAACTTATATAGACTCAAAGATAGACTAAATCTTCGATTTCTCGATTTTAAATTTTTAATAACCTTCAAACTATAAACTTTTGATATATAACTGATATAGCATTTTTAATGTAATTTTATCTATACTTTACGATGGGACTATAGTCTATCCAACGAGAAGGGATAGCGTGCCAAAACAACACGGCGTTGCCAAATTTATCAGGTGCAGATTTAACGTTTGCTAATACTTACCGACAACACAACCGGTACAAGCAACTGAGAATTTCAAATTACAGTTCAGTCGATAAATAGTTTTTGTGGTGATTGTGCATATCGGCGCCTTTAATCGAACTTATTGCGTGTTTATACTTCTTATAGTCCACTTTTATATTTACTAAGAAGGTGACCATTGTGCATGCTGAGACATTTTTTCATACTGTTTACAGTTTTGCGGTCTAGTTTATAGTTTTACAAGCAATGTTGAGTTCCAGAGATTCCACAAAAGAATTTTCTCCCAAAAAAGCTGTAAAAATTACGTGCATTTAGTAGTACAGAAAAAAACGGTAGATATAATATTTATATATCTAGACTTGAATTGCGTCATATAGCTTTAATATCGGAAATAGTTAAACAGATTGCTTCTACCAGCGGAGTAGGTGAAGCTTCTGGGTATAGAATTATTCGGGAAAAAATACAGAAGGATTTTCTTCTCCGAAAAAGAACAAGCCCAGAAAAACCATACTGGACAAAAAACTGATATACGACGAACTGTACGTAATTTTTTTTTTCCAAATGAGATACCAACTATAGACAAAGTTCTTCTAACTCACTACGAAAGCTTGCCAAATTTTAAACGAATTACTTTCCAGCAATTTGTAAAATCATTAGAATTTAAATACGTATATAGGGGTAAAAACAGTGCTTTATTAGAATGAGAAGAGATTATATTATAGAGGTGAAAATTTTTAAAATCCAATAAAAAATTTCGAGAGGAAAACAGGAAAACATATTATTTAGATAGAACGTGAATAAATGCAGGACATGCAATATCTTATGTGTGGGTCGAAGGAACGGTGAAATATTCCAGGCAGGCGTTTCTGTCAAGTCTATCCGCAGGTCTCAAAAATCCATCGGGCAAGAGAAAAAGACTGATTATTACACATATTGGGAAAGAAACAGGTTTTGTGGCCTATGGATGTTCGAATCAAAATAGAGTGGTAACAACGAGGAAATAAACTCGGACGGCTTTGAAAAGTGGTTTGCAAATATTTTGCCCCTTTTAAAAAACAAGTGTGTAATATTTCTTGATAATGCTCTTTACCATTCGTGAAAAAGTGAGAAAGTACCTGCTACAACATGGACAAAGCAAAAAATAAAAGACTGGTTATAATAAAAAAATATCGCCTTGGATCAGGACATGCTTAAGGTTTAATTTTTACAATTAGTGGTAACACGTAGCCTGAATATAACAAATATGTTATTGATGAAGTGACAAAAGCTCAAAATAAAACCGTTTTGCGTTTGCCATCTTACCACTATGAGCTTAATCGTATTGAGCTCATTTGAGATAATGCTAAAAATTTTGTTGCTGCCAACAACAAGACTTTCAAATTTGCAGATGTTAAAATCCTTTTAAATGATGTCCTTAACATCATTATCTTGGATAAATGGAAATAATGTGCAGAATACAGTAGAAAAAAAGTTCGGGAAGCTGGATAATATTATTGAGGTCATGGTTGAACCGTTGATTGTAGAAATTGGTGGAACTAGTGATAGTGACAGTTTCAGTTTTTCAAGAATTGTTTTTAAAGACACCAAGGTAAAAGGAACAAGACTTGGTAGCCACGTTTTTTTGCATGTTAGCTATAAAACAAAAATGAAACGATTTTTTTGGAATATAAATCTTATTTTCATAATTATCCCACTAATCTCAATTATTATTTGTAAACCTTTTTGATAAAAATAATCCGTAACATACATTTACCTAAGTTCCGATTTTTTAGTTTAATCTAACTTCACTAGACTGGCAAAATGCGTTAGGCTTTCACGGCCATCGTCTAACTTGTTAAACTCCACAAGGAAACTAAGTTCCTGTAGTTGGCTGTATACCATATAATAAAAAAAAATTTTCCAATAAAATCCTTTATAAAAAGGTATATAAAAAACCCCGTCGGGCTATGTTAAAAAGACAAAACGTTTTCGGAATAAGCATTCCATCATCAGTGTCCTAAAATATTTAACCACTTAATTAAAAAAACATGAAATATTTAAATTTTGACTAAGGTTAATGTGAAATGTGGTTAACACTTACAATATATTACATGAATGTAGCCACTAAATATGAGGGTAAAAACCCTTTAAAAATTAATATGTGAAGTTTAGTTTACATTATCTCGTGTTCACAAATAGGATGGTAAAGTTACCGTTGGATTGGTAACATGGCGACATATGACTCTACATAAAGTTGCAAGTCCTGAGACGGTATGTCTACGAGGACTTTATTAAAGCAACTGATTGAAATGACAATCTCAACAGGTTATGACGGAAGTCATGACAGAGCAGTCAGTGTAACTGTATATGTCTATTTAAGACAGAAGCCACCGTTAATATATGAAGTAATATATTTAAATTGTGAAAGTTGAAATAAAATTAAAAAATTATAACAGTATCAACCATCAATGTTGTTGTTTTAAGTTATATATATCTCATATACATATATCTCATATTTAACAATTTTTAAAGGGTTTTTACCCTCATATTTAGTGGCTACATTCATGTAATATATTGTTAGTATTAACCACATTTCACATTAACCTTAGTCAAAATTTAAATCATTTCATGTTTTTTTTAATTAAGTGGTTAAATATTTTAGGACACTGATGATGGAATACTTATTCCGAAAACGTTTTGTCTTTTTAACATAGCCCGACGGGGTTTTTTATATACCTTTTAATAAAGGATTTTATTGGAAAATTTTTTGTTAAACTGTTTGTTCGGGCTGTTAGGCCGTTGTCTTCTAAGATTAGTTCTCGACGTTTCGCCAACACTAGGAGTTAGCATCTTCTGGAGATGTTACTGCTTCTCTTGTAAGCTGAAACTGACGCCATACTACGCCATTGTACTGCGGAGGTCATATTTATATTTTCGGATTAATCGGATAGAAGAAGGACTAAAAATCAACAAAACAGGGATACCAATATTAAAATCCACAAAAACCCTTACCGCAAAACACGAAGAAAGAAAAGCTACTACAAACGACGACAGGCCCCCTCACGCCGAAACCAGTGGAGGGGAGGCGAGTAGAAAATATAAATATGGCCTCCGCATGCCAACGCAGAAGATGCCAACCCTAGTGTTAGCGAAACGTCAAAAACTAATCTCAGAAGACACCGGCCTAACAGCCCGAACAAACAGTTTAACAAGTTCACCAGACTGATTAACGGACACAAAAATTTTTTTGCTAGAATCTCAAAATAGTTTTTTTTCAAATATCTCAAAATTTTGTTTCTACATCGCTTATACTATATACTTCCCTTCTGGAAAAAAATAAAATTAGCAATAATAAAAGTGTTATTGCCTCTATCCTGTATAGATAAATGTTGCTAGTTTTTAGAAATACTTACTATTTAAATGGGAATAAGCCACAATTAAATGTTAAAATACGTTTATTCACGTTTCAATTTCCACTTCGGAAATCGTTCTCAAAATACAAACATTAGTAAATTAAACAAATTATGTTTTTTTTTGTTGAAGCTTTAGAACAATATTTTTAAAAATACCTTTTTAACTATTTACCTATTATTGTAAGTACATATTTTTAGACTTTTAGACGTGTTTTTTAATCTATCTTTAAGTTTAAGTTTTAAGCTATACAAAAAAAATGTGGTAGTTTTTACAATTTTATTTTGTTTTCGTTCTACTAACAAATAAAGCTATAATTTTGTGGCAAAATGTAAAACTGATTGAAAACAAAGGTACTTGACTTCTCATTCCATATGCATTGCAAAATGTATGTGTACATTTTTCATGTTTTGTCCACACATCGATTCAAAACCTATGTAGCAGATATAAAATATAACAACTTGGCATCAGCGCAATATTCGGGACATCGCTTGGCTATGGTAGGGGATGCATCTTTATCGTTCGACATCTCATCCATTTCACCGAATTTGAAGCAGTACTATTAACAATGTTGTCAGTTTGTTTTAATATTAGCCTTTAGTTCAAAAATACAAACAAAAAATTGTAACATGAGTATTTGTACCTAAAAGTTGCTGTTTTAAAAAAAATTTTGTTAAAAGCAAAACGCGTTAAAACCACTTTTTGGCAAAAATGAGATATGGAGCTTAACTATTTACCCAGAGTCCATTCTATAGGTACAAAACTTTATTTGCCGTCAGACGAATTAATTTCAATTGACTAAAAATTACTTTGGAAGCAAAACAGATAAAGCTCCGCACACTTAAAGACCAAAACAGGTAAAGCCCACCGCAATGATTTCAATGAATTAAAAATCATGCTTTATACCCACCAGTGGCCCACCTAGAATTTTCCTGTGCGGGGGTTTTGGTTAGGCACCGAAATTTTTTTATGCTACCTCCATTTTGAGTCTTAAAATTTGTGAGTAACAGTGTCGGACTAGTGCCCTGCACCCCCCCCTGGGTGCGTCACTGATGCCCACATGAGGTGGCGTTACATTTAGAGGTAAATATCGGTCAGGAGTCAGGATTTTAGTTTAATGTAGAGGATACAGTCAAGTTCTTGGTAAATATTATCTGATCACGTGTTGAGAGGTGTTTTGCAGTTATTATTAGTAATTTCATTAATACTAATTTGACCCCGAAAATAAAACAATCGCCTTCAGTTGTGAAAAATTCTTACTTTCGCCATGTTTATGTGCATAAGTTTAATTTGGTCTTTTATTCACCTTGAGTCGATGTATGCTTGACGTGTCTGAAACTTTCAGAAAAAATAAAACAAGCAACCGATCATCGGCAAACCGCATCTTTATAGCCATACGAGCTATTTACATAAAATGAGCTGACGAATGCTTTTCATTACTAAAAGTAGAAGAAAAGGGAACTATTACTCTCCCATTCAACTGAAAGAAAAACTTTGTCCAGTCCCAAAATTCCACATCAGGAGACTTACGATCGACGTCAACTTTACCTATTCAATTTTTTTATTGTTTTTGGTAGTTCTCAGTGCAAAATGTCTCCAAATAATTGCTTTAGCTATGTATAGACTAAAAAAACCTGTCCAAAAGTTTCAAATGAGATAGTATCATACGTATTTCATTGTATGCAAAACTAAAGCTATGATTGCTATGCTAAACAGAGGACTGGTATTCGCTTCTAAGAATGTTAAACAGGTAGAATTGATATTTCCGATACAAGGCTATTCTCTCATACTACTGAGACGCTTATTTGGTCTTTACGAAAAGGAGTTCAACAAACAAACAATTATCGAGAATCCAGATCTCTATATTAAAATATTTAAGAAGGATGCAACCCTAAGATAACTAGGTATTGACGTAGATATTTTTGATTGAAAGTAAGAGGCAATAGATCAATTTAAATCTATTTCTGAATGGAACTCTAAATTTCAGCCTTGCAAAGCGAAAAATGGCTAAAGACAATACCTTAACAAACAAGAAAAAAATGGCTGATGGCAAAATGCTTTCCGAATTAAAGTTTGGATCTGATTGGAAGTCTAACCCATGCTTAGTTATTACTAGACATTAAAGCAAAACGAAAAAACTCTATGAACTTAGATGCATACTGCAAAAGATCCAAATTTTGGAAGCAAAACAGACAATTTTTTTTTAATAATAATTAAACCCCTTAAAAATTTTTTGAGAACTTAAAATATCCACACAATAGATTACTCAAACATTTAAGCAAATTATATATGTTTTGGAAATAAAATATCTTAATAGGAAGTGATAACCCTTTTTTGTCCTTTTACTAAAAGTTAGATCTTTGGACATAATTCGTTTTGCTTTTAAGAAACTCATATATTCATATATAAATCACTTAGTTTTCATAATACAGATCTGAAGAAGGAGGAAGAAGCACTAAAAGGCAGCCAGTTAAAATATTTATACCCATATACGCGTATATTTAAGTGTTTACTAGCGCTATCGCTTCTCGCTGGATAGACTTTAGTTGTGAATTAAAATATTTAGATTTAGAAATTTATTTTCCAGCTAAAAATTTTACATAAGATAGAAAACTTTTCAACTATTCACCCTTCCATACATACACAAAGGTACCCTGCTTAAAACACCTCTCAGAAATTTACTCAAAATATGGCCATTTGCCCACAAGATCGAGTCCAAGTCAAGTAAGTCGACTTTCAAATTCTTTTTGTCACCCAGCGCCAATTCATAAACTTTTATATTATTCGTATAAATTTAGTAATTCGTTAATTTAAAAATTGTGTAAAACAAAAAAACAAAAAAAAACAAGTGTAAAATGTTATTTTTATAACAGAACTTTGGTTTAGTCCTATATAAAATGATATTTAACTGAAAACCGGTTTTAAAACCTCTATACATTAAAGATGAGAAGATTCAAACATATATGAATGAAAGTAATGACAACGCAAAAAAATAACAATGGGAATTGAGGAAACAAAAACATGAAAAATATATGAACTCGTCAAACTTAGGTCTAGAACTTTTATTACGACTAATAAAATGTAGGATAAATTCTATCCTACTATATATTTACTGCTGTAATAAGGTACAAGCGCTTAAAATGTGGATTTATAAAAGAATATTCACAATATCCAGTATGTATATAATATTTATAAGTACAATAAAAACTCGTAAACTAAATAATGTCTTGGATATGTTATGAGCGGAGCGAAATAGGGATGTTTAAAAACTTCATAAACATAGGAAATACGCATGCCCAAAAAAAAATTAATCCTACAGACATATTAACTGTTTTAGTTTCATACTGAATTTAATATAAAATATTAAAAACAACTGCTTAAAGAAAAACAGTACATACTCACAACTGTGATGAAAAATTAACAACCAAACATATATTAGAGAAATGTCCAGCACTAACGCCAAAGCGCATGTTGTACAACATACCAAACAAACTTAGTGATATTTTAGGTCTACAGTACAATATTTCAAATATAAAAAGTTTCTTAAGCTCAATTAACGTTTTAAATGCTATCTAAACTAACATTATAAATGTAATACAAATTATTGTACACTATCATTGTTTCGCTAATAGCCAATTTGGCTGATGCGATTTTGTTAATAAAAAAAAAGTACATACTCACTCACTCAATAAATACTATATTTTACTAATGCAAAAACTAATTTGGCTCAGTCTTGCTATGAGAATAAAAAATATTTGCTATGAGGCAAATAAATTTTTTCAGTAATATCGGATTTCATAGTTCCCTTTTTATATTGACGTCACCAAATGAGTGAGTCAAGTTCATGAAATTTGTAAGATCAATGCCAACTTCTGCAAAACATTAATCTAGCAAACACAATTATAAGGGAAAGAACAATATCACGGCTGCAAAACTTTACTCTCCAATGAGTCATATATGATTCAAACCTAATGTGAGAATAGATGTTATTTTAATATTAAAATAGTATTTTACGTGGTAGACACCGATTATAAATATGATACCATTCGGACCGAAAGAGTGGTTTTATTGGATAAGCTGTTTCATGCAGCTATGTCCAAAGTGTAAATATCTAAGCGGTATTTATAAAAGAATTTTAAATGTTGCCATATACAGTGCTAGTCAAAAGTCCGTTCCCTCCTTCGTATCTTTTGAACGGTTGTACTAGTCGTAAAAAGTGACGTAATAGTGACAGATGACGTTACAGCGCCACTGTGACAGATAATTTTAAATAGGACCTTATGGCAAGTGATACCTCGTTTGAAAGGTATTGAAAATACCTATTCAACTATACTAATTTTATTTGAATTTAAGCTCATTTTGATGAATAAATTAATAAATACTAAAATTGTAGTTTCGCATTTAATTAATAAATATTAAAACCTCCGCCTCTGGTTACTTGTCAAACAGTTGACGTTTTTCAATTCTCTAATTGTTTTTACGTCAACGTCAACTTTTTTGACAACTAACCATAGGCGAAAGTTAGAATATTTATTAATTAAATGCGGAACTACAATTATTTTAATATACCTATTCAATCATACTGATTTCGTTTGGATTTAAAATGATTTTGACGAATAAATTATATAAATACTAAAATTAAGCATTTAAGTAAGAAAAATTTCAAAGTCCGCCTTTGGCCCATTTGTCAAAAGTTGACGTTTGTCAATCCTCTAGTTGTTTTTAGTTTGCAAAAGCGTTTATAGCTCAATATTTATTTTCTGTTTCTGCTTAATTGACTCAATTCTCTAGTTAAACTTTGATCAAATGAAAGGTATACATCGAGCACAGTTTATTATTTAAATCTTGCCCAAGTACTTCCGCTTCCTAGAGCATCTTCAGGGGTATTTCGTCAATTTTGGCCTATCCAACAATTGTAGAATGTCATAAACATAAAATTGTACATTACACTACGCTACACAAGAACAACACTACAGTAGTAATGGGCGATTTTAATGCCAAAATTGGACATGGATGTGTGGACGGTTATGTGGGTGACTATGGATTAGGAGAACGAAACGAACGAGGAGACCGTATGGTTCAATTTTGCCAAGCGGAGGAGTTAGTAGTTGCTAACACTCTTTTCAAGTTACCTAACAGACGACTGTACACATGGAAATCTCCGAGTGACACCAAAGGCAGAGTAGTCAGAAATCAAATTGACTTTGTCCTTGTTAGACAAAGATTCCGCAACTCTATACTCTCAGCTAAAACCTACCCAGGAGCAGATATAGGCTCGGATCACAATCCTGTAGTAGTCACATTAAGAATAAAACTAAAGATCATTCAAAAACACATACAGAAACAAATTGACGTGAGAAGACTGAGTGAACAACATATAAAAGAGAAAACAATAGTGAACATCAAAGAAAATTTACAAAATATAGAGAAACTGAATAGAAATACTGATAATATAGACCAAAAATGGAAAAATATTAAACATGCCGTAATGCTGGCAGGGAGAGAAAATTTAACACCGAAAGAGAGGAAACATAAAGAATGGATGAATGAGGAAATACTACAGTTGATGTGTGAAAGAAGGGTACACAAAACAAATAACCCGATAAGATACAAAGAAACAGATAAACTGATAGAAAAGAAAATAAGAGAAGCTAGAGAAAGATGGCTAAGTGAGCAATGCCAGGAGTTGGAACAACTGGAGCGAAAATATGACTTTTTTAATGTACACAAAAAGATTAAAGAAATGACAGGAAGGAGAAGAACAACACAGATAGGACAGATCAAAGATACAGATGGTATACTCATAACAGATTTACAACTAAAAATGAATCGATGGACAGAATACATATCACAACTTTTTGATGACAAAGATAGACAAGAAATCTCAAACGAATATACAGATGATACAGGGCCTGATATAATCAGAGAAGAAATAGATTATGCAATCAAACAAGCGAAAAGTGGTAAGGCCCCCGGTCCTGATGAAATTCCCGTAGAACTGCTCAAACTTATGGACGATGAATCTATTAAAATACTCCTAGATCTATTTAACACAATATATAGAACTGGAATAATACCTAGGGAATGGCTCCGTTCGACCTTTATACTACTGCCAAAAAAGGCAAATACAAGGGAATGCAGCGAATATCGTACGATAGCTTTGATGAGTCATGCTCTAAAACTGTTCCTGAAAATAATCCATAATAGGATCTATAGGAAATTAGACGCAGACATCAGTAACACTCAGATGGGATTCAGAAAAGGGCTGGATACAAGGGAGGCTCTGTTTGCAATGAACGTTCTCTCACAGAGATGCTTAGACATGAACCAAGAAATTTACACCTGCTTTATTGATTTCGAAAAGGCCTTTGACAAAGTAAAACATGAACCACTAAGACAAATTCTAATAAAGAAAAATATAGACAGCCGAGATATTCGAATTATATGCAACCTATATTGGAATCAAACAGCAAATGTGAAGGTTGAGGGTAGGCTAACAGAAGAAATTCAAATCCGTCGAGGAGTCCGGCAGGGATGCATCTTGTCGCCACTTTTGTTTAGTCTGTATAGTGAAGCTATTTGTGAACAAGCACTCGAGGAAGAAGATCTTGGTCTGATAATAAATGGTGAGACGATCAACAATATAAGGTATGCTGACGATACGGTTCTCCTAACGGGAACGCTAGTAGAACTACAACATCTCGTTCAAAGTCTCAATATATATTGTAACAGTTACGGCTTGAAAATTAATTTGAAAAAAACTAAATTTATGGTAATCACGAAATCAAACAACATCAGAGCTAATCTTGTAATAGACAATACAACGATTGAGCGTGTGTCCTGTTATAAATATCTAGGTGCTTGGATCACAGACGATACTGATCAAACAAAAGAGATTAGATGTAGAATAGAAATCGCTAGATCAGTCTTTAATAGAATGCGCAAACTCTTTTGCAATCGTGATATCAACATAAAGTTACGAATACGAATGCTGCAGTGTTATGTCTTTTCTACCCTGTTGTATGGAGCAGAGGCTTGGACACTAAAACAGTTGACCACAAAAAACATCGAAGCTTTCGAGATGTGGTGCTATAGGCGCATTCTCAGAATATCATGGATGGACCGCGTCACTAATACGCAAGTACTCCAAACTTTAGACAAAAGATGCGAAATTCTAAATGAGATAAAAACTAGAAAGATGGAATACTTGGGGCACATTGTGAGAGGTGAAAAGTACGAACTTTTAAGAAATATCATGCAGGGCAAAATTAAGGGCAAAAGAAGTGTGGGAAGAAGAAAAATATCGTGGCTTCGTAATCTACGTGAATGGTTCGGGTGTAGTTCGATTGAACTTTTTAGGCGCGCTGCTAACAAAGTCGCAGTGGCCATGATGATTTCCAATCTCCGCTAGGAGTGGCACGAGAAGAAGAAGAACACAAGAACAAACAGTATAATTTTTTTTAAAAATAGCCGAAGCTACATTATGGTTGGCATCAGGAGAGAGATTATCTCTCTCAAAAACTACCAACCTTAGGGCAGTAAGGTTACATATTGCCGCTCATAGAATTTTATTGTCTATTTAATTTTGACAAAAAAATATAGGTTTGATTTAAAAATGCATTTCAAAATTTTTTCTTCCTTACTTCAAAGGTGTCACTGACAAAATAGACAAAATTTTTAAACCAAGCAGACTAAAAACAATATTTACCCCCCAACAAAAACTTTCATCTCTTGTCCGATCAATCAAAGACAATATTCCAAATAAACAGCACGGAGTTTATGAAATTCCTTGTGCAGACTGTCCCTGATCCTATATAGGCCAAACAAATCGTAGAATTCAAAATAGGATTTATGAACATTCCATTTCTGTTCGCAATTCCGATTCAATTTCAGCTCTCGGTCAACACCATCTTCATACAGGTCACAAAATTAATTTTGAAAACTCCAGAACCATAGCCCAACAATTATCCGAGAATATTAATTTTTATAATAGTATTAATCTTAGCTCTAGGTTGAATATATATATATATATATATATATATATATATATATATATATATATATATATATATATATATATATATATATATATATATATATATATATATATACAGGGTGGTCCTTAAGTAATTGTACAAACAGAAACTGTAATTCTAAAAAATCGTAATATTTTAAAGTGTAGAATCTACGGTTTCTTTTTGTACAATTACTTAAGGACCACCCTGTATACGAGATGTATATCGAGATGTATACGATATCGTATATATATATATATATATATACCTGTGATGTTTATGTATTGTATATTTTATACGAGTATGTATGGTGTATAATTATTGTAGATGTTGATCTCTGACTTTCTATTAATCCACTAATGTTCTTGTCGCTAACTTCTTCTTTTAGTATTGGTAATCAGCGCTTACTACATTCTGCTGATGTGTTTGCTATACATTTTTCTTCGATAAGTCAGATCAGAGTTGCTTCTTTGATCTTTTTCTTTTCATTATTTCATGAATATGAATGCATCTTTCTAATATGCTATGGGCTCATTGTTCCAGTAGTGTTTACATATCTGTGATTTGTCGAAGTGGTCTTGCGGTTTCTCACACATACAAATTTTTGAATTCACATGGTATTTTATAAACGCAGTTCTTTGAAATGCTGTTAGGTTTGGTTTTGGACAGAATAAATCTCAGTGTATTGGTTGTTTTGAATGCTGTTGATATGTTGTACTTATTTCTCGGCCTTTTTATTTTTTCTGAGAAGCTCTTTACATATGGTATTGTTGTTATCCTTAAATCCCTATTCATGGACATTTTGGGATTCCTTGTGGTGTTATGTTGTTTTCTTCTTGAATCTCGCAAAATTCCTTGTTAATAAATAACAAAAGGTAATCATTTTTTGATAAAACCTTCGTTAGCAGGTTTTTCTTCCTGAAATGGATTTTTATTGAAAACAATTTTGGGAGTGTAAATCGAAACGTCAAATAATTATAAAATGTAATTTTTATTACAATCAATCAATTGTGGCTTATAATATAATATAATCTGATATAAACAATAGTTAACTTGGACCTGTCACTAAAAAGCAGTAGAAACTAGATGACTGTTATAATGTCATAGATTTGGTCAAAATTAAATAGACAATAAAATTCTATGAACGGCAATATGTAACATAGTTTTAAATGTAGACAAAGATTTCTACGCGCCGCGCGCCGCGCGATTGTATCACGGCAACCGTACATGCTTAGTGATTTATGTATTGCTCGAAATGCATATTCAAAATATTTGGTTCCATGTTTTCAGCAAGATAGAATCCATTTATCCTTGTTAAAATATTACTACTTGTAGTTGAAGGTTTAAAGATTATAAATATTTTTATATAATTGCAATTGATTTAGTAGTTTTTTAGAAAAAAAATCTCAAATATCATGAATTAAGCCATTTTCTCAACAAAATTGCAAATAACTCGAAAAGGAAGCATTTTTTGAAAAATTACCAAGAAAGAAAAAGTATTTATTTTGATGATATCCGCATAAAAAACTTTTATTCAAACCGATTCGAGTAATTGTTTTTTGTTATAAAAAAATACATTGGAACTTGACAAAATATATAAAATCAAATAAAAAAGATTTGTTGAGGTAGAAATGCAAAAAAATAGTCGTTTTATGCTTTGCTTATAGAGGTAAAGAGCTCGCCTCTTATTAACACAGATTTTTGTGAAAATAAATATAATTTTATTAAGTGGTATGATTAATCAATCTTTTGTACAATTATTTTACGTAATTATTATTAGAATTTTAAATAAAATTATATCTTTTGAAATTTATTGAGTACTATAATTTTCACTTTCAATTTACAGCAAAAATCAATTATAATGTATATAAGTATTGTACAATTATAATTTTATTTACAATTAATACAAATAAATACGTATTCAATAGACAAGTATTTTGTATCGATCACATTCAGTGGAGGCGCAAGATCATAATTTTATGTGGGCAAGATACATTTTGCGAGGCCCACTGCTCGCGCATAAAGATAGATTTTTTGAAAGTCATGACATGTGTTATTTTATTATTAACCTTTTATTTATGCAAAATCTAGTCAAACTTACAACTAACCTAAAAATTTAATTTAAATATTACAGGAATAGAAATGTTCTACCTTTTACACTGATAGACAAAATTACGACTGCAGAAAGTCTTTCCTGTGACATCGTACTTCTTAAATAATCCTTAACCTTTCAGCGGTCGCGGCCTTTATACCAACAAGAATGGTCGCGCGTATTTCCTAGATACGCTAAATGCTAATTAGTTATTTTAAGATGTAGGTAATGAAATATTGTAATATTATTACAAAATATATTCGGTGGAAGATTGATACACTGTATTTCTTAAAATTTTTTATTGAATTTCATTAAAAACAACAACGGTGTCATAAGTCCCAGATGTCTCCTAGATATTGCACTTTACACATATTATTGTATCGCAGTTTTGCAGTCTTGACAAATATGCTTTGAATGTTCCATACAGATGAATTTCTGATAAATTTCACATCTGAGGCGCGTGATCCTTGAACGTTTATCATTTTGACAAGTCTTACATCTTCTTTTACTTGATGTGGCCTCTACTGTCTTGATACCTAATTCTGCTTTTCTTCTTGAAATATTTTCTTTGAGCTCATTTTGAAGGGAGTATTGTGTTCTTCGTTCGACGTGTCCTTTCACAAGACCATTTGAAAGTAGTCGAAGATATTTTCTTCTAAGTATTTTTCGTTATTATTGGTGGAATAGATTATATAACTATTGATCGCGGCTACATTTAACATGGAAAAAAATACTACCATCGGCCATCTTCTGGTGTTCTTGGCAACATTGTAAGAAGAAGCACAAAGTTTGTCTACTGTATCTACATCTCCCTTTGCCTTGTTATAGAATATTATAATCTCGGGTTTCTTTTGGTCACCTGTTTCTGCGTCGATTGCTGCGTCATCATGTAGGCTTGAAACTAATATTACGTTTTTATAGCGCTTAGGCACGTAGGAAACAAGAGTCATGTCCTTCCTAAACCCAAAAATACTGGTATTGGGCTCACGCTTTTTTGTAACTTTAAATTTATTGGGAATTTGGGCCTTATTTTTTTTCATCGTTCCTAAAAAGGCAATTTTTTTCTTATCAAGATCTTTTATCAAATCAAAATCAGAAAACTAATTGTCAGTGGTCAGTGTTCTCCCCGTATTAAATATAGGTGTTGCCAACCTTTTTACCACGTCTCGTGTTACTTATGGAGAATGGGCCATCTGGTTGAGTCCCTGCATAAATTTCCATGTTATAAGTATAAAAGATGCGAGCGTCAACCATGGCATAAATTTTGATCCCATATTTATTGTTTTTTTTGGGGGATGTATTGAATAAAGGAGCATTTTCCATGAAACGCCTCTAGTTTCTCCTCAATTGTAACATTTTTCCCAAGCAAGTAGCATTTTTGGCAATTAGACACAAACTCATCGAAAATATTCCTTATTGGGGCAAGCGATCCATTCTTTTACGTTCTACTCTCGTAGCTATGTCATCAAAACGTAATGCTATTATTAAAAATAGAAATCTTCTCCAACTGATCACTGTTTTGAAATCATACATTCTCCATAGTTCTTTAAGATTATGTCTGTATCCCTGGCATCTCTTGGACGACAATAATTAGATCTTACAGAACTTATGTACTTATTTGTGAAGTTCACGATGCTCTCAATCATAGGATCAGTTATGAGGCACTTCCAAATATCAACGATGTCTGTGAGATTCTTAGCTGGTCCAATGACCCCAGGGAGACCGAGTAATATATTGCGAGGTGGTCGCTTACTTTTTTTGTTTGGATTTTTTTGGCAAATCCATGAGTCAAAAACTTTTCCATTTTTCTTTAGATGAGCTATATAAGCCTCGTTGGAACTGTTAGCTTCGTCTTCGGCATTACTTCCATCATACAATTTGGACTCAGAATCGTCATCACATTCCGAAACATGTTACTCTTCGTCTGTATCGCTATTATCCATACGTATATCGTCATCCTACTCAGCAAACATCAAATTTGTAACAGCTTCTATATCAGTGGGATCATTGAGATTGAAAATCTTCTTCTTATCCGCCATTTCTAAAATAAAATAAAGAAAATGGAACTAATTGCCACAAATGGTCGCGTGTATATGAGAGATACAGACCTCTTATATCAAAGTAGAAAGTTTTCAACACAAAAATGCATGAAATAGTAATATATTATCAATGTTACACTAAGAATAATGTAACTATAACAAAAAAGAACAGATGTTATAAAAACTTACCTAAAAAGTCGCGCCTATATCTGAAATACAAATGCAAAATTCTCAACAACGTACTATCCCTTGACATGTTATTTGTTCACTGGAAGGTTGCTTTAGTAATGGAGTAGGAATAGCAAAAAGCACCGATCGCAGCGCAGCGTAGGTAATAGATATAATACTAAATTTATTACCCGTGTATGGTTAATAGGTTAATGAGTTTTAATTTTGAGAAGCTCCTTTCAGCGGAGGCTGTACTAAATGGTATTGTTAATAATATTCCAAAGACGTAGTTAATGTTTGAGTAAATTTCTTTTAAGTTATTATCTGTAATGTATTAAAGCAAGTGTTTCACGTCTGGTATAAATTTAGTTAAATTAGGGAGCAATATTTGTATTCCAGCTATGACAACCGCAAGGTGTAAAAAATGCCCTAGGATTTATATTTAATATTCGAATTTTGACTCCACTATTTATGCCTACAATATTTGCGATATTGTCGTATCCTTTTCTCTTAGTTACTTAATACTCTCCTGTTGTCTCACTTACGGCAAGAAATCCAATAAAGTATTCTTCTACTTTGCCCGTTGATGTATTACAAAATTTTAAGATCACAGACATTTGTTTTACTTTAATACAGTCTCTAGTGCAGTCAAGCAAAAAAGAATAATATTTTGCCTCTTTTAATTAGCGAATCACTTCACCAGTTACCGCTTTTGACATCAGTGTGGTCAATTCAATTGCAATTAAACGGCCACTCAGGTTTTTTTGAAGAGCTGGATCACGGATAAGTTGAATAACAAGATGGGATTGGATTGGGGCAACTACTAAAATGAAACAAAAGCAGTACATACATGAGTCTCCTGGACAAACAAAATACAAGAAGGTTCTCAAGATATTTAAAATAAGGACGCCGCTTAGATCTTCCTGCTGGATGAAAGAAAGGCTCTTCCTTCCTAAACAATATAAAAAGAGGTTAGAAACTTTTTAAAAGAAATAAATACTATTTTTTTCAGGAAAAAAAAATTACACATTTATGGTTGTCTCACCACAAACAGTTACAGAATTTAAAAGTAATAACAAAATACAAAAAACAAACTTACTATATTACTATCCGTTTACAAATCCTAAAAGTTGGAGATACTATAAGAATTTACAATTGTTAATGGGCGATATTTTGTATCAAAAATTAATTATTACAAATGAAAAATATATTTTTGAATGGAACTATGCATAGAGGTTAACCTACTTAAAAAAAAACAAAAAAAAGATCTGTTATGATTAGGTATGTGTCAAATGTAAAAAAATAAAGCTAGCTGTCAGATTTCAATATTAAATTTTAATACTTTAATATGACAGGTAGGCCACACCCTAACATTTATAGTTTTAATTATTACAATGTCTTAACCTGTTATGAAAGCAATTATTTAACAAAACAGATTAAAATGTATGCTACTATACATATTTTCCATGACAAAGGACGAAAAACATTACGAATTTGAAGTAAAACTCCAATATTAGTTTTATTTTTAATACGCTTTTTACTTACGCTTTTAACAGCGGCCGGCCTTACCGAGACTGATGCAATTATCTTCAAAATTCATTCGCCCAACTCGGTATAAACAAAGCACAAACCGAAATATTTTGTTTATTTGACGATGCAAAATATCCTAAAGTGGCTCTCGGTCAAAGGAATACCGAGGAAATACGCATCTGTGATATTAAACAAACTTTAAAATGTGTTTATTATTAACTCTTCGACGCAAAAAGGATTGAAATAATATTTTGGTGTTTTAACATATACAAGGTGATTCGAAATGCTACAAAATAATGATGCGTAAGTTGTTTGTCAGTAATATGTCTCATATATTCTCGTTAAGTAGGATCAAATTTAAATAAATCAATGAAGTTCCCCTATTGCTAAAGTCACCGTCTGTCTTTATAGCTTCTGTGTGACCTCTGAATGCTAGATTATGAGAGGCTAAGAAGTTAATAATATCGATTAACCCCTCAAACAAATTGTACCAATGTTTTTATGATTCGCAAATTAGCCTTTCGCTTTCTTTGTCTATTGTTTTTTCATGTTTAATGCCTCTATTTAATGTTATATATTGGAACATAAATACCATATGTTCTTTGGTATTCTAATGTCTTTGTTAAATACTGCTTAAATGTTTCCAGTCACAGCATCCTCCCTGTACCATCTGAGTTTGTGAATTGCCAAAAAGTCTGTATGAAAAACAGAATACTTCATTTTGAGAATTAGAATGAATTAACCAGCGACGATGTTGAATTTCACCATTATTCATTCAACTATATCATGACGCTGAACATCTAATATGGGCATCGACCACATACATGGATTAAAATGATCAAATACTTGTGTAATTTCATCACTCTCATCGCTGCCAGTTGGTGGATGATTCCTTAGATATTGATTTTGTATCAATTTCAGACTGGCGTTCGGTATCAGTATTTAGTGGTTCTCCATCAGTACTTCCCAAATTCATAGGAATATCAATCGTGACTGAATGATTTTTGAAAGTGGACGCTATTGATTTAGATAATTCTTTACTACCAGATGCAGATTAAGAACATTTTAGACATTTAGTGATTTTAGACATTTTTAGATTTTTAGACATTTAGATTAAACAGAAGTCATCTGTTTTTAATCTTGATCAAGGTGTATCACAGGGCTCCGTATTGGGACACCTAATATTTCTTTTATATGTCAATGATTTGTTAAATTTTTTAACTGCAGATCATATAGTTCTCTATGCAGATGAATCAACAATTGTAGTTGACGAGTCAACTGAAGTCGAACTCATATCAAAAATGAACTTGGTAGCAAAGGAATTTAGAACCTGGTGTTAAAGGAACTCTTTAATGGTAAATGCAAAGAAAACTATTTGTATGCAGTTCTACTCGCGCTGTAAGCCATCCCATGATTATAAGATCACAGTTAGTTCTGAGGAAATACCTTTTAGTGATACAACATTATTTCTTGGTAGCATTCTAGAAAGTAATATGACATGGGATGAAAATGTTACTAAAGTTATTTAACACCAATCATTTGATAAGTGTGTACTATGCATTGGTTTATTCATATATGGTCTACAATGTTGTCTTGTGGGGAAACTCTAGGAACTCTTCTAGAGTTTTTATAACTCAAAAGAGAATTCTTAGATTGATATTCAATATTGATAATAGACAATCATGTCGTAAATATTTTATTGAACACAGACTGTTGACTTTCCATGCTTAATATATTTATAAGTGTATTATTCACGTCAAAACTAAATTTCAAAATTTTACCCTCAACTCTGAATTTCATAATTACCCGACAAGACACGAGAGGTTGATAAGCGTGTGTAAACACTCAACAACTCTTTTTGAAACTAGTCCTGATTTTGCAGGATCTAAATTTTACAATTGTTTGCTACCTAATATGAGAAATAAAAATAATATTCAAAAATTTAAAAATACATTAAAATCATGCTTGATCTAATTGTGCGTTTACAACCTAAAGGATTATTTTGACTTAATAAAAGACTACAGGAAATGAGGACCGAGAGGGTTCAGAGACGCTCTATATTGCATGTCTTCTATTCTATTCTATTGGTTTTCAAGACAGACTGCACCATCTTGTTGAATATAAATCTCCCATTTAGCAGTTGAATTTAATTAATGGACGGCACTAATTCTTCTTGTAAAATACTTCTGTACTTCCTAGCATTGACAGTGCCATCAATGAAAAGTAGATATTCATTTCCTTGACAGGACACACAACAACAGACCATCACAGATATCGGGAACTTAACCTGTCTTTTGAGGCAATTTTTGTGATACTCTTCTCCTGGCATTCGAATATCTCTACTTCGTGTATCATTAGCACATACCTCAAACTTAGATTCATCAATATAAATACCTGAATCCCACTGACGTTGGTGCTCCCAGTTTTGGTGCTCTTTTGCCCATAAAAATCGATTTCTTTATTTGTTTTTTGTAAGAATTGGTTTTTCCTTTTCCTACAGTGTGATCATTTTTGAATATTAAGGACGACATAAGTGTTGCATGGAGAAACTTACCTCCTAGAATCCAGATCCCATTTTTTTCATTTTCCTAAAACATTTTTTTTTTTCGGTTTATCAACAGCACGGCTCCATTTTACAGCCAATTCCTAAGAATTGAGGAATTAAAAAATTATGTTTAATTTTAAATATCTCTTTAAAAAAATAAGACCATTATCCGTATGCGCGCATATATATATATATATATATATATATATATATATATATATATATATATATATATATATATATATATATATATATACCTCTTAAAGCATGCCAAATTTCATTTGCATAACCCAACCGGTTTCAGAGCATTAAATAAATCGTTAGTTTGTAAGAAAAATTTTAACACCCCGTATCTTGGAAAACGAAGCATTTGCGGACATACATTTTGAAGCTATTTAACTCATAAACAATTGATTTCTTAGTCTTAGGGCAACAAGAAATCAGCATGACCCTCTGCAAATTTTCAGGCAATTTAACTGAAACCACTTTTATATATATAAGAAAAGCGCCGGAGTTCTTTTGAGGTCTAGAAAAGCGACCATTTTTTTCTAATTTTATAGTGTTATTTAATATTTTAGTTCAGTAAGTTTGCGATTCATTTGATTTTTCAAACATTTATTGCAAAACTTATAAGCTGCATTTTCTTTATGTCAGAAATAAAAAATTTATTGACTCACACGTTAAATATCATTTGATTTAGTTGTGATTTAATTTTTATTCCTAAACAAATTTTTATTTCTTATCAAAAATATATATTATCCGAAGTAAATTGTAAATTACGTAAGGACACCATGACAAATGTAGACACGCTATAAGTTCCGACCTCTAATATCAAATTGATTAAAGGCAAATAATATTATCACAATCTACTACATCATATTTGGAACATGATCTGACAATAATTATTTTTTTTAATCAAGTAAATTGGATCTAGTAATTTTAATTTAGACATGATGGATATTGGATCTAATAAATATTCACAAGTGCATCAGAGTAATTAAGCTTTTTTAATTATTGAAATTAAATTGACATGACACGACAACAAAAGGCAAGTTTCGCTAACAATTGAGAGTTTCCTATTAATATTAGGTTAAGTACAAAACAGGAGAAATTGAGTTTCTACTTAATTAAATTTATTTAATATGGTTATTATTTAGTTCAAGTAACCTAGATTACTGGTTTTGCTATCCACATAAAAGAACACACACACGTGATTAATCCTGCCCCTAAGACACATTGTACAGTAGGATCCATATGTCCAAGATCAAACCGGTCTCACTTCGCTATGAAGTGGTACCGATCTAACCTCCAGTCTTGTCCTTCACCCTTTCCCAGCGTGTGGAGGCTTATGATCTGAACGTTAATTTGGGTGTCCTGCATAATGTAACACACTCTGTTTTTTACTTTAGTAAGACCACCTAACTATAGGGGTAGCACACAAATGGGCTTTCTCCCTATTTACATTACTGACTCTATTGAAGTTACTCTAACATTACTTCGGGACTTAAGTCCCTAAAAAAGTGTGTTTCGAACAGAGAGCCATCAACCTAAGTTGATGTCTCTGTGTCCGAAAAAAAGTGTGTGTTCGGTGACTCAGCCGCCGAAAAAATAAAAAATGATAAAATAAATTTTATTCTCCTCGCCGACTGAGCACCCGAAAGGCTTGGCGACCGAGCCCATGTTTGCCGCACATGACCTCGATGTTCAGATTTCACGAAGAGGTCTCCATATGACTTGACTAAAGGGCCTAAGCCTAAGTGGCTTGCTTAAAAGGCCTAAAGGGCCTAATATGCTCAATTAAAATGAGTGTCTGAGGTGACTTCTAAACGCTTTGGCGTTGAAGACCAATTGTTTCACATATTCGGTAAAAGTCCTAGATATTTAGCTTGATTGGTCCATTCTACAGGGGTGTTTGCTATGTTTATCTCTCTGTTAAGTCTGCTTCTCCGTTTTTGGTATATAACGGCCTGTGTTTTCTCCGAGTTTAATTCAATTTTTCACTTTATGCACCATCTATTCAGTGCCCTTTGTACGTGGCCAGTTGCTATGTCCGGGTCTTCTCCGCTCGATGCTATGGCAGTTTCATCCGCGTACAGGCTTAAAAGTGATCTGGGATCTGTCGGTGTGTCTGTCGTGTATATGGTAAACAAGTAAGGCGAGAGTACTACTCCCTGCGGCACTGCTGTCTCCAGGGTTCCAACTTCGGACAAGATTGATTCTATTCAAACTCTGAACATACTGTTGGCTACGTATGATGCAATAAAACATGTCATCGCCTCACTGTAACCATATTCATTGTGTACAGAGAGCCTTTGTGCCAAACTCTGTCGAAGGCTTTATTGACGTCGAGAAAGACTGCTGCTGTGTACATTTTTTCATTAAATCCCTTTGTTATGTATTCTGTCAGTCTTAGTACCTGGACCTCGCAAGAGTGTTCTGATCTAAAACCCAACTGTGCTTCTGGAATTATGCATATGGCCTCTGACTCTTCCTTCAGTCTAGTTAATATTACTCTTTCGCCTATTTTGCTTATTGAAGATAGTAGGCTTATTGGGCGGTAGTTTTGAGGAAAAGTACCATTTTTTTCCGGTTTTGCTATCATGATCACATTAGTCTTCTTCCATCTGTCCGGCAAGTATCTTAGTCGTAGCATTTGTTTATTATACTTGTAATATTATTACATGATTCCTTGTTCTGTTAGCTCTTTTTTTCTGTTCTCTTCTCATATTAGGTCTTTTAGTTCGTCGCTAGTATCTCTGAATCTTCCTTTTTGTGTTATTATTTTTTTTTCTTTGGAGCTGGCATTAATATCATTATGTATGATTTGTTCTAGTTTTACAACACATTCTTACAGTTCCTCCATAGTGTTTATCGTGGCTACTGCTCCGATGTTATCGCTTACAATTCGTTTGTAGTTTGGCCAACTTTTTTTTCTTCTTGTGAGGCTGCAAATGGTGTGCTTCTATCGCACCTAGGGTCTGGACGATTGGATTATGTGTCGAAATGCCTTCATTTAATAATTGTATTTCGTATTGTTGACACACGTTGTGCAGGACTGCTATGTGTTGGTGTGTGGAAAGAACTCCGTGGAAACCTCTTGGTGCTCTTGGTCCGATTATACATAGTAGTATTCTGTCTTTTTTCGAGATAGCCACATAGTAGTTTCCCGTTCCTGTTTATCATTGGGAGATACCAGTTCGGTGATCTCGCATTTAGGCTTTCTATGCTAATTGTAGTCTCAGACCTCCGCAACGGAGATGGCACTTGAAGAAGAAGATAATAATTGTGGGATCTTCTGTTTTTAAAATGATGCTCAGGTCTTCGTTGAATATCGGGTCATTCGGTCTAACATATACTGAGACGAGTTTTGGTGTTTTATTTTTCGTGATAAGCTGGACTATCATAGCTTTCATCGTGACCAAACCATTTGCTGTTGTGATAACTTGGTGTTTGGTGTTTTATTCCTTTTTAACCATGATGACCATTCCCCCCGAGTTTGCTCTATGATCATTTCTATAGGTATCATAGCCCAGAAATTTATCAGCATAAATTATATAAATATAAATTCATAGCATAGAAGTGCTATGAAGTTTAGATCAAATCTGTTAGAGAACTTGTCCAGAAGATTAATTTTCTTGTCCATTTCACCCGAATTCCATGACCCAATTCGAAGATCACCCGACCGATGTACTAGCATTGCTGACTTAAACTACCCAGGGCGTTCATAACAGGCATTATTCTTTCAAAGGTGCTGGTGAAATTCCTTATCTGCATGCTAAAGTTTTGCATAAATGCGGCGGTTTGGCGATGTTTGATGTAGCATTTTGTTCTTGGGTCCCTTTTGTTGCCTGTGCGTAGCTTACGTTTTTGTTTGCTTGCAAGTTTGTACGTTTCTGCTTCTTGTTCGTGATGGTGCAGCAGGTTTTCTTTTGGGTGTTTTGGAGCAGCCTTTCTAATTGGCCGTATGAGCCACGCCACAATTTGCACATTTTGGGTCAGTGCCAAACATAAAAGAACTGTATACCATTTATTATGTATGTTAATTAACCAAACATGATAATAATATATTTTTAAGTATTTTGACAGTGGCGTAACAAACTATTAGAACCTAAATTACATAAATTAAAGAAAAGCAAAAAGAGTGTTCTGTTTTTATTTACATATATATATATATATATATATATTAAACCTAGAGCAAAGATTAATAGATTAATACTTAAGAAATAATATTAAACTCAACAGTCTTCCGTGTTGAACCGCGATTATCATTGCGCCGAACTTTCGACATCCTCTTTGATGTCTTCCGAGCTCTTAGTCTTCCGAGCCAACAGACACTACTACACTGATATATATGTATATATATATAAATATATATGCATTATATACACCTAAATATTTTATAAATAAACTTGAGATTCGTAAAAGAAATTTGCTTATAGGTCCAACGTGGATTCTGTGCCAGGAACAGCTCGATATAGATATAGCAGTCAATAGCCAGTAAAATGGTATCCAGTATTTTGGGGATAGATACTTTACCCCAATTGTTCATTTAAATTTTTAGTTTTTATTTTTTATTTTTCTGTTCGGATCAGAAGGTTTTTATTCTTTAAGCAGGATCGCCCTGTAGTATTGCTTCCTCACCCTGCTAGCCCAACCCATTTTTAATGTTGTACTACGGATAAATAAAGACTGTACTTTTTCTTTCCTTGTTGATAACTTAACATTACATAGATACTTGATGATAACACTACATCGAAACCCGGATCAGTTCGGCAGCGTAAACAATACTACTCTACTCTTCTGACTCTACAGGGTCGCGCAAGAGATTTGCCAAATGTTCACTCATGTTTTGCTTATTTGACATTGAATTGGATCACGCAATGTTTTTTTTATTACGATGTCAGTTCCAATCTTATATTTTAATAAATAAATCGAATGTTCTGTATATTAAAACTATGAAGAAGGTATGTCTATATCTACAAATTGAATATATGTTTGTCTTCTAAAACGGAAGACGTGTTGAAATTCTGGGAGCTGACTACCTATTCTAAGGAAGGTTAAGGGTGACATTAATGTAAGGCCCAATTTAATTTTCTATTAGAGTGTGTGGAATAGAAGGGCAAACATTAGATAGTAACAGTCTTTCTTTCGGAGTTATTAATCTTCGTGCTTTTAGATTTTCGCCTTTTATTATTATTTCTGCTGAATTGGACATAAAAATTTCAACCAAGGATTCGCTGGAGAGATAGATACATATTCTGTTATTTGATAGTCTTGATGAAAATAAAATATTTCGTGGATGAACAACTTCACCAAGAGCTATTAAGTACTCTTCTATTTTAGTATCAGGTAGTGCATTAAATAAAATTGATTGATCCTTAGAAGGAAACTGAATTGAAGTATAATTAAGCGCAGCAGAGTATGATGTTTTGTTTTGAGATTGTTGATCGTCAGTCATGGCTGTTTACAAATTTTTAAGGTCGTATCTGATATCATTTGATAAACTCATTGGTACTTAATTAAACTAGTTATAAAACCAGAAATGATTCTGATAACAGACAATTTTTCGGAACTGAAATGTAAACACAATTTGTATTACCAGGTTCAGGACCGGTCTCCTCTACTTTTCCTCTGCTCATGGTTCAATATCGGTTGTGCATAATATTTTGGTTTTCATATCTTTTGTTAATCAAGAAGAAGTGTCGTTAACTTTAACATCATATTTAAAATTCATACTTATCATTAAAAAATTATTTTCAGAACTGCTTGATGTAAAATAATGATAGTCTAAGATCTAAGGTTTTAACATAATACTTGATTACATATTGATTTGAATGGATTTTAACATTATTAAAACGATCATTTTTAACAGAATTCTTTTATAATTCAATAAATAT
Organism: Diabrotica undecimpunctata; assembly: GCF_040954645.1. Lineage (NCBI taxonomy): Eukaryota > Metazoa > Arthropoda > Insecta > Coleoptera > Chrysomelidae > Diabrotica > Diabrotica undecimpunctata. The sequence goes on from NC_092812.1 coordinate 17,132,423, forward strand.
AACAAATTAAATATCTTACGTTTTGTTTTTATATTATTTTTTATATTATATGAGTATTTCCACTTTTCTATAAATTCACTCGTATATTTTACTCGACAGTGGAACCAGTCAAGTAAGCAGAGCGAAATGACAGTGCAAATAGACCCGTAAAGGCTTTGAATTATCTTAGTATTTGACCTTTATTCACAGCCTACGCACTTGTTCCGGGTATTTTAAACATGTTTTTGGTCTGTGATTAATGATATTCCACGGAGTTCTTGGTATTTGCGTGAGTAACAGTTTTCTACAGAACAAAGACGTAAAAGATAGGAAGCTTACATAATCTCAAAGGGTTTAGTCTAAATTCTTTGTTAATATTATTTTTATTAAAATAAATTTGTTTCTATTCACATTTTAAACAAGAAAACTTAGATTGGATGTTTTTTTTTTATTTTAATAACATATCAACAACGCATTGTCATTAGCGTATTTAGATTAATGTGACATTTAATAAAATTAGTGTATAACAGTTTTTAATAATAATATGTATGTGTATTAGAATGTATGTATTAGATCTGTTGAAGTAGGTGACAGTCTTTAAGATAAGAAAATATTTTTTGGGTATCTGTATCATCTTATAGGGCATCTCTTAGGGAGTTGGGTATGCTATATTTGAGTCGTTCACTGTTAGATTTGGGATACTGTATTAAAAACTGTTTTACTGTTAGAACACTGTCGCACACTTCACACACTGGTTTATTTTTGCGTTGTAATAAATAGTCATGAGTAAGTCGTGTATGGCCGATACGGAGACAAGTAAGTATCACTTGCTCTCTTCTGTCTTTTATTTTTGGTTTCCAAAGATGTGGATGTTTGTTGACTTCGTATAGCCTTGATGGTGTGTTGTTACAAGTTTTTTGCCATTTTTAGATAATATCCAGTGACTTTAAATGTGTTTTTTGGAGGAGTTGTAGACGATGACTCCGTACGCAAGTTTTGATCGAATTATGGATTTGTAAATAGTATTAAACTTGAATAATCGGCACCCCAGTTTTTAAAGGCAAGTGATCTTTGTAAATTTATACCAGGTAGATTATTACCAAGTTAATTTTTTATCAAACGTCATACCCAAGAATCGGATTTCTTCTACATAATATAGTTTTTGTTCGTGTAGATATAATTCTTTTGTTTGGATTTGATTTCTCTGTAAGAAGTGGTAACAGCTTATGGTGAACAACTGGAAAGAACTAACAGTATCACTTACCTTGGTTGTAATATAAATGTCAACTGGGACATGAGCAAAGAAATTAGAATACGGATAGAGAAGGCCAGAGCTGCATTCTTTAAGATGAAGAAACTGTTATGTGAAAACAATATTACTTTGAGTCTGTAAATTAGATTAGTGAGATGTTATGTGTTCGCTACTCTTTTGTATGGTGTCGAAGGTTGGACTTTGACGGATACACTTCTCAAGAAACTGGAAGCCTTTGAAATCTGGGTGTATCGGAGAATCCTACGAATAAGTCGGGTGGATAGAGTTCGTAACGAAGTTGTTTTGCATCGGATGGGAAAAGTTACGGAAGTCGTCAAAACAGTTAAAAATCGCAAACTTAAATATTTTGGCCATGTTATGCGCCACCCAGAGAGATATAATATACTCCATTTAATAATACAAGGCAAGGTAGACGGAAGAAGAGGGCCAGGTCGAAGAAGAACGTCATGGCGTAGAAACCTGCGAGATTGGTTTAACAGATCCTCTGCATCTCTTTTCCGAGCTGCCGTCAACAAAATTACTATAGCCAATTTGATAGCCAAAGCTCGATAATCGAGCTCGGCACATGAAGAAGAATGAAGAAGTAAGAAACAGATAGCTTTCATTTTTGAAGCGTTAAACTAAAGTCCACTTGTAGCTGACCATTTCTCAATGTGTGTTAACGCTTTTTTAATGTGATTGTGAGTCGTTGTTGTGTTTTTTCCTTTGCATTAAATGAGTAGGTCGTCAGCTTATGATCTAGCTTTGACAAGGTTTTCAATTTGTTTTAATATCGAATTTATTGCTACTAAGAATAAAGTTGTGCTTAAGTTTGATCCTTGTGGTATATCGTTTTGTTGAATTTTTGTTTGAGAATATGTTCCGTCAAATCGAATTTGAAATTGTCTGTTTTCAAGAAAATTTGAAATGTATTTTAATATATTACCCCTTATTAACCAGTATTATCGTATGCTTTGCTTTTATCAAAAAATATTCCAACATAGTGCTGTTTTATTGCGAATGCTTCGTGGATTTCAAATTCTAAGTCATCAAAGTTGTCTAAAGTTGAGCGATGTTTTCGGAAACTGCATTGTTCTGGAATAATTAATTTGGTTGGTTCTAAATACCACATACGCCTATTGTTTATTATCTTTTCTAATACATTACCTATGCTACAAGTGAGTGATATCGGTCGGTATGTTTGTGGATCTGATTTTGGTTTAGTTGGTTTTAGAATAGGTATTATGATTGAATTTTTCCATGATTTAGGAAACACGTTTCTGGATAGGATTATAATATAGATTTTGAGTAGATGTTCTTTAGATTAAGGGCCTAAATTTTTAAGAAATATAAACGGTATATTGTCAGGTTCAGGACAAGTGTTCTTACAATTCTGAAATATATTTTCTAATTCTTCCTCTGGTATTGGTATATTTAGATCGTTATTGTTTTGATCGTAATATTCTATCGAATTTTTACCGTAGAGCTGATACATATTTTATTGAACATTGATTTCGCGCGTAACTAACATTCAAACCCGACGGTCCCTTCAAGCGTTGTACGGTTCCATCTACATACGGCGTACGGATTCTTGGTAAATGGATTTTTTGCGTTTTTACCCCCCTAGGTGGAAGATTTAGGGGAAGCCCAGAGACAAGAGTGGTAAACTTTTTTGTTGCATCTTTTTTGGGGCCCAAAATTAATACTCTCGGCAAAATACAGTTTGTTCGTATGAAATTCAAAGGTTGAGTAGCATTTTCGTCTCTGACGACTGGATTAAACCTATCTACCTAAAATAATTACCTTCCCTATGTTTATGCCAACGTGTTTCACAAAAAATATCTAAAAAATTAATTTTCTATACCGAAAAATTAATATCTAAGCCTAATGTTATTATTTTTAATTTAAACCATTCCTTTGCTATTCTATTATGGAACAAACGTAGAATCAATCATCTTGTCTTCATCAGTATCTACCTAACATTGCAAACACTCTGACTCAAAGGTTTGGAGCCATGAAGTTATTGTAACGCTTTTTTCATTACAATTTTAAAGTACAAAATCACCTTTTATTTTTTTATAGTTCTTTTTTTCAACTTTAGGTATATTGTAGGTAAGAACATTTTTATTTAGGTGAAACGTCAATTTATATTCTTTAGATACAAGAACAACAAGTCTGGGATTACCTCAGGGTAGCGTTTTAAGTCCTATATTGTATACAATCTATACCTTTGACCTAGAAAAGCTAACAGACGAATTTAGGGACATTAAGATACTGGAATATGCTGACAATATATGCATTTACATTAATAATTGTGATCTTGAATCTGGTTACAGTTCTTTAAATCAATTTTTTCTTCGATTTAATCAATGGTGTCACGAGAAAAGTATAAAGATTTCACTAACGAAATCAAAATCATGTATATTTACTCGGAAATGAACTATTCCCAATCAGATTGTTTTACAAGAGCATAGTTTTTCCGTTATTTCTCATGTAACATACCTAGGAGTAACAATTGATAGAAAATTAGTCTGGAAAGAGCACATGGAAAAAATATTAAAAAAAGCCGAGTAAGGATTATATATATTAAGAGCTGTAAGTTCTTACAGTTGGGGAGCCGATTTAGAAATGTCCCTGATATTATACAGGTTATTAGATTAATTCTGGATTACGGATGCTTTCTATACTCTCAAGCAGCCTCCAGTAACCTAAAAAAGTTAGATAATTTAGTGAATAAATGTCTAAGATTGTCCCTTGGAGCCTTTAAAAGTACACCAATTTTAAATATTTAAGTGGAATGTTGAGAAATCCCTTTAGAGCTAAGAAGAAAATATCTCTGTAATAAATTTTTGTGTAAAATTTTATCTAAAAATAGTAGTCTAGTTAGTAAAGTTCACAACCCATTTATAATGGATTTAACTAATAAGTACTAATAAGTAAGAAAAAAGAATAACTAGTTTTATGTAACTCATATCAATACTGCTTACAATGTAAAGACAATATGTATAAAAACGAACTGTTACCGATATACCAAACAAACTTAACTGATGTGCCTGAGATAGAAATACGCTTTCTAAGAGATTATTCTAATTACCCCAAGTCGTTAAGAAATGTGATGTTTAATTCAAACATAGAAAATGATTTTAAAAATTATCATATCATATTTACATATGCATCAAAAAAGACTAAAAAACGTCTTGTGCATTATGGGACCCTACACAAAACTATTTCGAGGCGATTATTAAAAAAAACTACTATAAAAAACTTCCGAATGATTTTTCAAGCTATTCAGCTGAACAACTCGCTATATTAGAAGCATTAAAATATATTAAAACTAATTTATTTAACAATAAAATTTTTTTAATAATATCAGATTGTAAAAGTGTTTTACATAAACTTTTAAATATATCTACTTATATTAATATTAATTATATCTTACAAAATATATTAACCAATTTTAAATATTTGTATGAGGAAGAAAAAATAGTTAAGTTTGTTTTGGGTTAAAGCTCATTGTGGGATCATCCACAATGAAAAAGTAGACGTACTGGCCAAGGAAGCATTAGATTCCGATACTTTTGTAAATTATTCATTAGTTCCTGAAACCAAATGCGTGTAAAGTCGTAAAGGTGTAAAGCTAAAAAGCTGGGGTTCAGAAGACGGCATATGTGATATGGATGATATGAAGCGCACAAGAGAATTTATTGGTGAAGAAAGCTAAAGCCGTCAAAGGAAGGTACTTCAAGGTGTTACCTTGCCGGTGAGGGAGAGAGAGTTTGTATATTTTGTATAAAAAAGAGATGTTTTATTAGTGCTCTTTTTCTACCGACTCCCGCGCAGTGTTGACGGTCCCTACTACACAGTCGAATATGACGGATTAATGGTTGAGGACGAAGGTCATTTTGACCTTGTTATTTCTTGCAGTGGGCACTATGGAGTACCTAAACATTTTGCTGGATAGATCGGAAGAATATTTTCTGATTATTTCCCTTCTATATTATAGGATATTCATTAGCAAAGTGGTTGTAAATTGTATCCACAACCTGACATCTGATGTTAAGGTAAGAGGAGGAATCCTTCTCTCAGCGAGCAGAGGTTTGGCCTCCTGGTGAGTTGAAGGTGCCTTTTTGGGCAGCGAGGTGACCATGTCGCGTGTGTGCCTTTGCATTTGAGGCATTTGGGATTTTTAATCTGGGGGCAGTCTGGACTTTTAATGCTCGCCACTACCGCAATTGGGGCAAGTTGTTTGTCGCTTTTGGAACTCGGAAATCTGGTGCCCGTTTTGGCAGCAACGGCTGCAATATTTGAAGGAGGGGCGGATGATGCTTGGATTGTGAGAAGCCTCACAGGGTCTGATAATCTATACAGATACCATTAATTAGAGCATCTGTAAAGTATTCCTCAGAATCGAGGAACATTCGGACTAGCCTTGTTGCTTTCTGGAATATTTTGTGTGGATATGTGTGAATATTTGAGTTATTTGGTGGAGTGATTTAAAAAGAAATTCCATCTTACTTAGACTCTCGGCGAGTTTCTCGGTTGTGAATGACGGTTACTACTTGGTGCGTGAGCTTTAATTTGGTCTAGAATTTTTAGGCTCGATGATTACAGCTGGATCGCCAGTTCAGTTTTGTAACCTCTTTAAGGTTTTAGACGTCTCGAAATAAGCCAAGCTGTCTTTTGGCACCATTTTATGGTTAATCATAACACCACTGAAAAGTTCCTGAGTGTTGACTAATTGGAAGAGTTTCCTCTGCGTGTCGTACGCTGTTGTGATATTTAAAACCTTGTAGGTGAAACGTTGCGGCCGTTTCTCCTCCGAACTGGTGGTTGGTTGTGAAGCAGTAGTAGCCTCGATATTGGTGAGTGGCTGTGGAGTGGCTCTTAAGGTAGATAGTACCTCATCTGTAAGGGGCACTGTTACCCTTTTCTTTGCGGGTGTGGCGGCTGGGATGGTAGCTTTGGCGGCTTTGGATTTGATGTTCATGGCGGATTTTGTTTTCTTTACGTGCTTAGACCTAGAGCGAGTCCTTGGCGCAGAAGTAGTGGTGGCTGGTTGGGCTACGGTGTCGCAATCATCGCTAGAGTGTTTCCTCTGCGATGGTGGGCAGAAATGGGAATTCCTCCTCATATGAGCTATCAAACTCCTCATCCAAAATATTCAAATTGAGAAATGGTAGGTCGCATTTTAGGTCTGTTCTAATTTTGGAGGATGCATCAGGAGGATGTATCATACCTGATAAAGGCCTCCTGGAGAAGAGTGGTAAGACGAGAAAGGAAATCTTTCTAGCCTTTTGACTTGTTTAGTTTTGGAAATTGTGACAACTCCTGAGGCGATGGTGTCTCCACTCCAGGAGTCGAGGTTCTCCAAAGGCTTCGGCACATGTATTGGGAAGGAGCTTTTTAGAAGAGCGGATTTTTTGTCAGCTTATCCTGCTAGTTATTGGAAGGCTCACCGACAACAACGGGAGGACCCCGTTAGGAATTAGGTCTTGACCTTAGCAGGATAAGCTGCAGTGCTTGTTAGAAAAGTACCCCGACCACTATTAAATCTACACAGATGCATCTAGGTCCGAAGACGTAGTGGGGGCATCAATCGTTTCCTTAGGCTTCAATATTTTTGTTCGTCTACCCCCAGTATGTAGCACATATTCAGATGAGCTCTACGCTATATACCATGCTGTGAAACTTTTTAACAAGTTTACCTTCACAAAGGCCCTGATCATACCATATTATCATATCATATCATCATAACATATTTCCTTAGCTCTCTAAACTCATTGACATATTTTTCCGAAACATCCTTTTAAAAAGTTACTAAAATACCAGTTATCCCAAGCTCATCAACATGAAAGAAGAGTTCAATTTTTGTGGGTAACCTCACACGTTAGAATAACGGGAAACGAAGAAGCTGACAGAACTGCACGACCAGCAATTTCAAGCGATTATTCGTATATTTTGTTCCGTCGCTAATAACATTTTGGTGGATGCGACATTTTCTAATAAAAATACTATATAAAATATTTTAACATCACGCGAAACAAAATATTTTAAAATGATGATCTAAATAGTGTATTATTTTGTTATCAGAGAAGAAATTTAAAAACGTACCTTTTAAACTATTCATTGAATCATTGTTCGTTTATAGCGCAAATGTAATTTCTATTTTTGCAACGAAATTTATGATAAATAAACATAATAAAGACTCCATAAAGTACTCCATAGTGCAGATATTAAATTAATGAGTCTACTGGGGATTTAATGGTATCGATTCAAAAAAGCAGTTAAATTAGTTTATGCACCAAACATAAACTTTACGGTGAGATAAAAAGAATAGATTCTGCTTATTATTTGAAAAAATAATTGTATTCAAATTGACAGGGAATGGACAATTTAGCTCAATTAGTTTTTCATACATCATTTTGATACTTTATCTGTACTGTCTATCTGTGCGTGGTTTCATCTTATTCTATTTCTTGTTGTTATAAATAACCTATTTGGCTCATATTTTAACCATATTTCATTGGAAATTAGTGATTGGCAAGTTCTAAAGTTTATTCCAGTTGTACTTTGGTTGTATAAACGTTGCCATCTTTGTTTGCAATTGTTTTTACTGATATTATCTGTCTGTTGCTGGTAGAAGTATGTTGTTTATATTATGTTTGATTAAAGCTGTAGATTTAGCCAATTTGTCGACTTCTTCATTTCCTAATATTCCAGAGTGTCCTTTTACCCAACAAATAATAATCGAGCTACCTGCGGAAGTAATATCATAATGTAAACTCTTTATGTCTATCTCAATATGGTTTAGGTTTTTTGTGATTTTGATAGAAGTGAGTTTGTCCACAATGCTTCTACAATCGCTCAGAATGATATAATTATGTGAGAAAGGGCTCAACATTCTGCGTGTAGTTTCGAAATATAAATGGGGTGCAGATGTTAAAATATCCCTTACTTTTATAAGTCATACATCCGCTCAATAATGGATTATGGATGTACTATTTATGCCTCAACTAGCAAATCAAACGTATTAATCTTACACAGAATTCAATATAAGGTAATTAAAATAAGTCTAGGAATTATGATACCGTCATCTAATTGTGCAGTTCTCGCTGAAGCACAAGAACCGCCTTTGTGCCTTCGAAGACAGTATTTAGCTAATAAACAGCTAATAAAGTATAGAACGTTTAGTACATTTAGGGTCAACAAAATATCAAATATAGCGGTTCAGAATCTTACAAACAAATATTGGAGAATTAAAACGTCAAAACAGGCTCTGCATTTTTAGTTTCTAATATTAACCATGTTGAGCACTATTAAGTCCCACATTATTGATCGACTTTTAGTGCAGAAGCTATAGCTATTAGGAAAGCATTAGATTGGTGCGAGATGAATTTTACCTTTATCTGTGGTAATTGTAACAGACTCTTTCTCAGTTTTGCACGCCATTAAAAGCCCTCTTTTTAAACATTATAACAACAATATTCTTCTATCTATAAAAAATAGTATATATAAACTGCAGGAGTATGATGTACGAGTTACATTAGTCTGGGTTAGAGGTCATTTAGGGAAAACTGGGAATGAAGCAGTTGATCTCGCAGCTAAAAAAGCACTTGACTCTGAATTGAGAGTCAACATGTGCAACTCATCAGATCTTATTAATTTATATAAGGCTGATGTTGGGTTAGATGGGAAGATCAGTACAGTAAATTTTCAACTACATCAGAAAACCTCTATTTTAAACTTCAACCGGTTTTACCGACGAACATTCCTCACATCAATTCGTGGAATTATAATAGATATAAGTCATCAATTATATCACGTTTAAACCTTGGTAAATCATGGTCGCTTTCCAGCACATTTATTTAGGATTGGTATCTTAGATTCTCCGTGTTGTACTCACTGTCCAAAAAAACCTTTAGCCGATATAAATCACATTTTTTTAGAGTGTCAAAAATATACTGCACATACAGATATGCTGTACCAAGAACTGAAAAAGTTTTTAAGTCTACCAACTAACATCCCTACTTTATGCACAACAAGAGAAAGAAATATACAACATATTAATCAAGTTTGTATTAGAAGCAAAAATAGATATTTAGCTCATATATGGTTAAATATATATGTATTTACAAACATTATGTAATTAGAATCCAAATCTCTGTTTTACCATATTTGTTAATACCTCCTGCCCGTGACCTAGTCTAGTTTATCTTAAAAAAAAATGCCTTGATGGGTCCCTAGACAAGAAACGAGTGGCCATGTTTTTTATACTTATCCTATCCTTAATAATAATAAAAAAAATACAATTATTTTGTGGCAAATAGACATGTTCTAATGATGATATGTTCACACACACAATGATATAATTATTCATACCAATAGAGGCTATATATTATTTTAACGCAAGTAATAAAGCTGATAGTTCGGCAGTATATATTGAAACTTCATTGGATAAGCGACATGATTCTTTGTAATCAGAATTCCAGTGATATATTGCACAACCCGTTTTATTTTGAATTTTAGAGCCACCAATAAAATTATATTGAAATGCAAGCCACTTATCTTTAATTATTTTGTTGATCATACTTCCTGGAAGGTTTGAATCCATATAATATGTCTCTATTACCTTGGAAAAGAGAGTCTTAGGAGGTTGAGTATAAATTGGTGGTATTTTATTTTGATACGATTTGATATATTGCACAACCTGTTTTATTTTGAATTTTAGAGCCGTCAATAAAATTATATTGAAATTCAGGCCACTTATCTTTAATTATTTTGTTGATCATACTTCCTGGAAGGTTTGAATCCATATAATATGTTTCTATTACTTTGGAAAAGTAAGTATTAGGAGGTTGAGTATAAATTGGTGGTATTTTATTTTGATACGATTGTTCTTCAAATATTGTCAATTTCCTATAACTTTTAACGTATATGGAAGCTTTTTTGTTACGCCAATATTTGTGGCTGAAGTCTAATATATTCAAGTTACAAATATTTTTTAAATAGCTGAAGTTTTTTGAGATAGCTCTAGCTACAAACTTATCTGTACAAAACTGTCTGCGTAGTATAAGGGGTGGATCTTTAGCTTTAATTTCAATAGTAGTAATAGGAGTAGATTTTAAGTAACCAAGACATAGCCTCAAACATTTATTCTTTTGGGTTTCAATTTTATTAAGATGTCCTGTTGACGCAGACCCATATAAATGACAACTATAGTCGAAAATTGGTCGAATCATTGAGCGATAAAATAGTAATGCAATACTCAGGTCAGCTCCCCAACGGGTCTTACAAAATGTTCTAAGGATATTCATGGAGTTTTTCGATTTTTTTATAATATAATGAATTTGATCATTCCATAACAGTTTACGATCCAAATATGTGCCTAGATATTTTACACAATTTTTGATTGGAAATTCTATTTTTCCTAATTTGAAGTTACCTTGAGGAGTTTGGCGTTTTTTGAAAAAAAAAAAACAAATTTCCGTCTTTGTAGTTCATATTGATAAGCCTAGAGAATGGTAATAATTTTTTATACAATCTAGTGTAAATTCGAGTTGACGCCTACAGACGTCTAGTGGGAGGTATACAACACAACATCATCTGCAAACTGTAATATATTAGAGTGTGGAGGTACTATTTGTTCTAAATCTATATTGTATAATGAAAAGAGAAGTGGACTTAAAATACTACCCTGTGGTATATCTATATTCGTTAGCCTTGGTGCTAAAAGTTTCTCATTTATTTTTAAGTACTAAGACTTACTTAGACCTACCAGAATATACGTCTATTATACATATTATACGTACTTTTTTTTATTAAATTTGCAAATTTACAATCTGCTATTACAAGCTTTTAGTAAATGTGAGTATTGAAAATACATGGCAGAAGAAATGATCCACTGATAACACTCACAATACTAACACTAACAAATTAAATTAATGTAGGATTATAATTTGAAACTAAAATTGAAATTTAAAATTGAAATTAGTGAATAAAGTCTGTTGACCACTGTCTCTTCAATCTTCGTCTGACTTCTGATTGTAGGTGTAGATGTCTTGCTTCCTCGTTGGAGTGGGCTGACAGATGGTCTAAATAATTTGTTACGTTCAAGAAAGTTAGTAACTTCTGTGTTATGGTTGCCTAGACCGTTGGCATTCCATTATGCAATTCGTAGTGACTTAAGTTCCAATACTGGAGATATTTAATACTGTGGAAAGCACGTTTAAGATAACGCTATTTTGATTTTTTAGTTGTGAAAACATAGCTTTGAATTGGTTAAGGAAACTCTTCATCATCTCTCCAATGTCACTGTTTGTATTACTTACATGTGTTCCACTTGTTCCACTTGCATAATTTTTGTTGTATGAATTCGTATTATTATGGACATTATTTACATTTGTTTCACCTGTTGCTTGTGTGTAAGTCGCGTAATTTTGATTGCTTAAATTCGGATTATTCTGTACTGTATTTCTGTTAAATTGCAGTTGATTGTTCACTGGAGTGTACGATAATACTCCTCTTCTTCAATCTGTTTCTACCGCTAATTAAGTTTTTATATACCATGAATCCTTTGTAATTTGCGGTGTGTGCTCTATTGCAGAGAGCGCATATGGCAGGTGTGTCCCTAGGTTTTTTACAATCGGCTGACATATGGTTGCCTCCACATTTGACACAGTGATAAGGTCTATTAGAGTGTGTCTTACAGTATCCATACAATTGGCATCTGGTACAATGGACAATATTATTGTTATACAGTGGCTCAATAACTATTTTCACATTGTTTATAAATTGAATTTCATATCGACGGTGTCACGACAGAAAGGCATAAGCGACATTGACAGTTTTTTTTAGGAGACACAAAAAACGTTTAATATCGCTTAATATTTTTTTTACATTTTTTTGGCATTTTATTATTATCGAACTGAGGCATTTTGACGTACCATATGCTAGTTATAAAACAATTATTATAAACATGAGATATTTAACATTTTGGTGCTTACGTCTTTAACGTTAGGTTCTGTGGTGTTTAAGCCTCTTTGAAAGGCGGTTACCATATTTGGACAAAAATATTTTGATAAAAAAATGTCGCTTAGGAACTTGTACGCCTTTTAATTTTACGGAATTATAACAAAAATGGAGAATAAATATTTTCATTTTAAAGCATAACAATTAAGTAAAAATAATACAAAAAAAACAATACACAATATATTTATGAGTTTCTTAGAGTTATATTGGTGTAAAAAAATATCATACAAAAATAAAGTTAATATAATTATTAAGTTACGTATAACAAGGAAATAAACTGAAAGAGTATTCAAAAAACAACAAAAACTATTAAAACGTACCATTTTTTCTATATTGATAACTAAGTAAGTAGTATTATAGAAATAAAATACAAATCAAGATTTGATAACAGAAAATAACATTAATCAATAACTAAACAAACTAATAGAAACGAAGGACCGATATAACAGATAATTTTTTAAAACTAAAATACCCAATTGTTTTTACAAAGAAATAAAATAATACTCTCTTTGAAACAAAATTTTACAATCTAATTTTATTTGAAACTTAACGATTAGCAACAACATAGTACAACTACTATAAGTTAGATAATATCTATATATTATATTATTAAATATTATCTTCTATATCACGTTCAGGCAAAACATCAGGTACATTAATATTTTGCTTTAAGTGCCATATACTCTGCACGATATTGTTTTTTAATTTTTAGGTTTTGACAAAGATCTAAAAGATCTTTTAACTTTTTTTGATTAATGGCTAATTCATTATTATAAGCCCAAAGAATAACTATTTCATTACGTTTTTCAATCCACTGGATTTCATGTAGAACCTCCATATCATAACTTGTAAAGGCAAAAAAAGTATTTTTATTGTTATTACTTAAAAAATTTATTAAAATCCTTTGTAAAAGGTATATATTTAAAAACCCAAACGGGCTGTGTTAGACAAAACGTTTTCGGAATACATCATTCCATCATCGGTGTCTAGGAGTACATGAATGTAGCCACTAAATATATGGGTAAAAACCCGTTAACAAATAATTAGTTACATTTGTTCGACATTATATCTTATAAATACTTATGATGTTAAAGTTACCGTTGGATTAGGTAACATGGCGACATATGATTCCACGTTGAAGTTGCAAGTCCTGAGACGGTGTGTCTACGAGGACTTTATGGAAGCAACAATAAAGTCCTCGTAGACACACCGTCTCAGGACTTGCAACTTCAACGTGGAGTCATATGTCGCCATGTTACCTAATCCAACGGTAACTTTAACATCATAAGTATTTATAAGATATAATGTCGAACAAATGTAACTAATTATTTGTTAACGGGTTTTTACCCATATATTTAGTGGCTACATTCATGTACTCCTAGACACCGATGATGGAATGATGTATTCCGAAAACGTTCTGTCTAACACAGCCCGTTTGGGTTTTTAAATATATACCTTTTACAAAGGATTTTAATAAATTTTTTAATATATGGTATACAGCCAAATACAGGAACGTAGATTCCTTGTGGATATTACTTAAAATCTTAGTACGCGTAATATCAAAAACCTTAATTTAATGTCCACTGGTTGTCTTTAGTTTTTTAGGAATTGAAACATATATCCAATCCAAAATCCAAGCAAAAGTTGCTGTAATGCATTGGAACGATATCGTAGGATTTGGGACGGCGCCTTGCATTTCGAATAACAGTTGCCCATTCAGATGGTGCCTCGATATTCATTTTTGATGCATATATTTCAATGACCCCATGTATACTATCGACAGGCATATAAGTAGGGGAGATAGGTATATAACGGGACAGTTTTCTATAATTTTTAATAACATTTTAAATTCTGGAGATATTTTATTCAATTTAGGTACATAGGTAGGGGGTAAATATTCGTTTAAAATCTATTTTTCTTTAATTTTTGCTTTGATATTTTACGCAAAAAACTGACTGTCCCATTATGTACCCCATGTCCCATTGTATACCATCACTGGTATATATTGGGACGCCCTATGGTTCATATTGGGACATAAAAAAATAATGTTTTTAAAATGGTTTATTATATTTCTAAATAATCAGAACAAAAGCAAAACCAACATATTCGATAAAAATTTAATTAAAAAGCAAAAACTTAAAATTGGAAATAACCAGAAATAAAACATATTCGGTAAAAAAAATTAAAAACTCAATATGAAGTACACTAAACTAACTAATAATTCATGTTATAAGAAGATAGATCATAATCAAAACTAAGCTTTTTTATGGATCTCTGCGTTCCTCCCAAAATTGCAGGTTTGGGTAACTTTTGAATTATTTGTCCTATTGTAACAGTATCTTCGTCTCTTTCATCAGGGAAAATAAAGTTAGTTGAAATAGTCTTGCATTTTTTTAAAAAGTTTATGGAATATTCATCTGCCTCTATTTTTTCTATTTGTGCTATAAAATGCTTGTATGATTTCTTGGTAGTATATTCAACTATCACAAAATTTTTGATCCTTAAAGTTTCATCCTGAGGAATATTTTGTAAAACTTCGAAATCATCCTCCAGATCATTGTCATAGTCATCAACTACTGCCTCTGCAATATTACTTTCGGAAGATGTTTCATCAAAAACCTTCCTTTTTGCATTGTGAGCAACTTTCTTCCGTGCTTGTTTTTTCTTTTCTTTCTGAATTCTCTCCTCCTCACTTCTCTTTTTCTCATCCATAAAAGGTGAACTAGTAAGAATTGTGGATTTAAGTTTAGGCCGGCCCTTCCTGATATTTTTTTCTGCTCTGCCTTTCTGGTTTAACTTGCTCTGGCGAAAGAAATTCATCTGTTTGATTTACACCATGATTACTAGTGGAAGGTTCTGCCTCTGAATAATTTTGTGGCTTTTCATTATTGTCATCGGTCTGTATGTTAGCTTCTAATGGTCTATCTGTAACATAAGAGCTGAGAAAGTCCTCCTCTTTGAAAATTTCAGAATCTACAGGTGATATTCCAGTTTTTCTAAATGACGACAAAATATTAGTAGGGGTAAAAGCTTTTGGTAGTATTTTACCCACAATACCGGCAACATCATAAATAGTAACAGGGACACCTGGATGGTTAATCATCCAATTATCAGTCTCTTTGTTATAAAAAGTCCTGAATGGACCTAGACATCCCACGTCAAGAGGCTGAAGTTTATGGCTGCAGTAAGCTGGTATTGTTAGTAATACTATACCATTGTCTTTGGAGTATTTCATAATTTTATAATCACAGTGAGCTTAGTGATTGTCCATGATTAGTAATATATTTTTTTCTTTACTACATCTTGTAACGTCTACTTAATGTTTTAGAAAATTAAGAAAATTATCGGTCGTCATCCAACCAGTTTTGAATGGGGCCCCTTGAGATTCAACAGGTGCTCCATTTAACATAATGGGATATAAATTTTTGACGGGGAAATATAAAATAAGGAGGACCGTAATTTCCATTTCCATTGGCACAAATCGCTATACACATTATTACTAACGTACCTTACATTAAATTAAATTTATAAACATTATTATCAGTTTGCATAAATCTTTTTTAGGAAAAATATACCAATACACATACTTTTTACACTCTTTCCAGCACCTAACTGTGAAATTTCAGAAACTTTAATAGTCTTGTTACGGAATAAT
This sequence comes from Diabrotica undecimpunctata, assembly GCF_040954645.1. NCBI lineage: Eukaryota > Metazoa > Arthropoda > Insecta > Coleoptera > Chrysomelidae > Diabrotica > Diabrotica undecimpunctata. The sequence goes on from NC_092812.1 coordinate 17,148,337, forward strand.
AAGGCATACAAAGGACATAAAAAAGTTACTTTTCGTCTATGGAAACTTAACCGCAGCCATTACAGTCATATACTAAGTCGGTAAATAGCAACCTGCAAGTCAAAAGAACTCTTCTATTGTTGGCTTTTAACGTTTAATTCAACTACATCTACTTTATTATAGATGGCGAGATATTTCAATTGACCCATTATGTACCACGTCTCAGTATATACCACCGTCCCCTATGGCCAGCGACCAGATAAGTTATTGTAATTTCTTTTGTCGACTTAGCATTTGACATAAAATAATGCAACATTGACAAAGCAAACTTATTTTTGTTTTGCCCTGGACAATTATCACAGAAAAGTGATAATCGTCTATAATGTCCATCGTTATGTAATTTTGAAAGATATGAATATAAATTAGTGCATATTTCGTTAACACCTCTTTTTCCGTCCTTTTCTCCCCAAACATAACAAAAAGCGTTGTTGGATTTACTCTCATATACAGTAAAATTATAAACAAGTATACTTCCTACTAAATCCAAACATCATACTAGGTCCATGTAGTGTTACCAATACTTTTTGTAGATCAAAAGAAATTACAACAAACTCATCTTTATCAGATTTACTCTGTTCCGTCAAAATTACTGGTTTGGCTGAATCTTTATTTGTTTAACGCTAGAGATATCTGTTTTTATCAAGTTCTCTTCTTTCGAATTCTGGAATGTTTTCAAACTTTACACATGTGGAACATTTATCCTTTCTAGGTACATGAATACCAATGTTATAATCTTTTTTGAAGTACTTTTAAAAGCATATATTTTAAAGGGCATGCCATTATTTTCATTTATTTTTATGGTGTACATTTTATAAAGATTTGAAATGCTTTTAGTATCTGCTGGTAGATACAATTTTTTAGTCGACCCTCGACAGTAGTGCGAGGGGACAGCAGGAAGACCTTTAATAAAATCTGTAAATATTAACATTTGTTCTGGAGTAATTTTATGTTTAGGTTCATGTTTTCTCCTATTCTCACGGTTAACTTCAATTTTTCCTTTAATAGCATACCGTACCAGTGCTAAATCTATTAAATTAATTGACACATTTTTTGAATAAACATGGATTAGGAAGCAAAACTTTTTCAGCAACACGTCCGTTTTTATAATTACAGTTACTTTTCTCCAAGTTACGTAACTTTCGTTGACGTAATAAATTACTTTCCTTGTTTTTTCTCTTTTGTCCTTTACCTTCAGGTTGAAGTAGATGAACTACCTGATGTTTTACCTACTGTTTTAGATAAACTACCTGATGTTTTACTAGAAATTGAACCAGTTGATAAGCTAGAACTAATGCTGACAATTTCAGTCTCATTTTTAAGAAATACTGTGAAGGAGATTAAAGAATCATTATGTTGTATAAAATCATTACAACCTATCTTATCATCAACTAATAAATTAAATACTATTACGGTATTAATATTACTATCATCTGTATCATCACTATCTGAGTAAGGTACAAGTTTTTTATCACAGCTTAATAAGTCAGTCTCTTCTTCGGCAGTCTCATCAATATTCGAAAATAAACGGCTGTCAATATTTAAATTTGGACTTAGAGGAAAACTAAAATCCACAATGGCATCAATATCTAGAACAGAACTAGGCATTTAGAGTTCTTGTTCACGGTCTGTTAGTATACGCTCTAAAAGAACATCATGCTTTAGCGCTTCATTGAAGACCTCATTTTCAGTGGAAAATGAACCATGGTTTTCCATTTCCGAACCATTATTTCCGCTGGATTCCTGCACATTGCTTTTCTGATCCTCCAAAATGTATTGCAATGCAAGATTTATTATTTTGGGCGTTAAAAAAAAGAAGTAAGCGCCATTCAAATGTTAGTTTTTTAAAATAACATTACTACCAAAATATAACATTAAAATTAAAAAAAAGAAGACTATACAACAGAGTAAATATATATTTTATTTAGGTTCAAACCTTATTTACGTCGGTTAAGTAGTAACTTTTCTATGGCAAATTTAAGTTATAGTGTATTTTAAATGGCCAAATGGCGGTTAGATAAACGAAAAATTTTTTTCTGAAAAGGTGTAACCGACAGTAGGTAAAATTGTAGATTCTTATGGTATATTATGATTTCTCAAGATAAATAATCTAACTAAACGCTTAACAAAACATTAAGTATTAATAATATTTCAAATTATTGTTTACCTTATTGATATAACCACGTTTTCAAACCCAAGATGTAAGCACCATCTTCCACTACGGATCTTGTCGCTTACTGATTTCGGTGTCTCAACTTTTAAGAAACTCGTAGAACTCGTAGAATCATTAAAGGGTCCTTACTTACTCTGTGTTTTAAATTTATAATATTGCGTTCTAAATGTCCATGTTTTTCTATTTCACTTTTTATTATATTAATAGACACTGCCTGATGTAGATTACGAATTACAACTCTATGCTCTATCCTCTTTCATTTGGTACGTCTTCTTCTTATGCCGTCCCCATTAACGGAGGTTGGCGACCACATTTTTAAAAGCTTCGCTGTCTTTTGCAATGTGGAATAATTCGTCTACAGTCATGTTTGTCCAGTCTCGAATATTTCGCAGCCATGACTTCAATATTTCGCAGCCATGACTTCATTTGGTACGTATGATGTACAATTTTTTTGCTGTTTAAATGTCTTACCAGTTTTCGGTATTGTTCAGAGTCCCGGGAACTTATTTTTATTGTGTTGTTTTTTAATGCTGTATAATAGTATGTCACTGTTTCTGTTACTTCCGATAGGTTCTTCTTCTTCTTCTTAGTCGTTAACCTGATGCAGGTATGGTGATATCATGAAGCTATTAACTAAATTTCCCAATGTTCCTCCACGTTTTTCTATCTTCTGCCATTCTAGCACATTCTGACAATGGAGCGCCAATGGTAGCAACAATATGGTCCGTGTATCGTGTGGGAGATCTACCTCTATTTCTTTTTCCTTCTACTTTTCCCTGGATGGTAAGTTTTTCAAGACCATTTCTTCGAAGGACATGTCCAAAATAGCTTATTATTTGTTCTAATATTTGTGTTCTTAGTCTTTTCTTTATGTTTAGCTGGTCCAGTATGGATTCATTTGTTCTTCGGGCCACCCATGGTATTCTCAGCATTCGTCTCCAGCAATACATCTCAAATACATCTATGTTCTTTTTGTCTTTCTCAGTAAGGGTCCAGCATTCCGATGCATAAGTAAAAACTGGAAAAACTAGACTTCTTACTAGTCTCATTTTTGTATCGGTAGTTATTTCATGGCTTTTCCAAATTTTTGTTAATTTTGCCATAGCGCTTTTTGCGATTGCTGACCGCCGCTTTATTTCTTCAGTACAGCCTCCTTTGTTGGTTATTAATGAGCCCAGGTACACAAATTTATCTACAACAGCGATATTGTTTATCATGACCAGATGATTTTGATTGTTGTTAGCTCTGTCAATTATCATGATTCTCGTTTTATCTCTGTTTATTTTAAGACCCATCGTTAAGCTTACGTCTTCTATCCGTTGTAGCAGGTGAATCAATTCAGCTTCAGAACTAGCGAGGATAGTAGTATCATCTGCATATCTCAAGTTGCAAATCTTCTTCCCGCCAATGGTGATGCCACCGTTCCAGCCCTCAGTAGCTTTCCGCATTATCCATTCACCATAGATGTTAAATAGAATTGGGCTTAGTATGCAGCCTTGTCTCACGCCCTTTGTGACCCTGAAACTATCGGTTAGTTCCCCATTTATTCTAACTCTGGCATAATTGTTATTGTACAGGCTTTTAATTAGCAGTATCAGATGATTGGGGACTCCCATTTCAGACAAAACCTGCCACATTTTACTCCAGTTGACCAAATCGAAAGCTTTACTATAATCTATGAAGCACAAATATGTTGTGATGTTAAATTCTCTGGATTTTTCTACAATCTGCCGTACGTTTAAAATTTGTTCTCTAGTACCACGTCCGGGAACGAAACCTGCTTGTTCCTCCGCAATTTTAGGTAGTAAAAAGGGCTTTATCCTCTCGAGAATTATGTGTAAGAGTATCTTACTGCAATGCGCAATTAGAGCAATTGTTCGATAGTTACTACATAAATCTTTCGCTCCCTTTTTATGTATGGGAATATATAGTGATTGTGTCCAGTCCTCAGGCCATTTACCTGTCTCCCACACTCTTTGACAAATTTGATGTATTATATCCACTCCAACGTCATAATTGCTGCTTCAACTTCACTTTTGAGTACGTCAGGTTCCGTCACCAAACTGGCATCTTCTTGTTGTGATGGGGCGTCTGTGCTTTCCTCCATCATCAGTCGTCCACAGTATTCTTTCCATCTGTGTAAAATATCTTTTTTAGAAGTGAGTAGAGTTCCGTTATCATCTTTGATAGCAAGGTAGTTTGGTGTAAAGGAACGCGTTATCTGCTTTATTTTTTTAAACATGTCTCTGGTCTCAGTTTTGGTTTTATGCCCTTCTATGTCCATGCAGATTTTGTTCAAGTGTGTGTTCTTGTCCTTTTTGCAGAGTCATTTTATTTGACCGTTCAGTGCTTTATAGGCCTCTTTATCACTTTCACTGTTCAGTTCTGTGGCTTTTAAGCACTTCCTCTCCTGTATTTTAGTCCACGTGGAGTCTGTTATCCATTGTTTCCTTCTTTCTTCTCTATCACTCTTAATGTTTTTCGCAGCATTATGCAATATGGATTTTGTTTTTGTCCATATGCTATTTGAGGACTCTTCTGGATTTAATGATTGTTTGAGGTCACATAGCTTTTGCGTTGCGGCTTTTTTGTACGGATCGTTATATCTTAGATGCCATTTAGTTGTTGTATTTTCTGTTTTAGGACTGTTTCTTAACTGCATGCGGAATTCAGCTGATAAAAATTGATGGTCGCTATTACAATCTTTTCCTGGATAGGTCTTAACATCCTTAACAGCGCTCCTGCAACGGGTTTTTACCAGTATAAAATCTATCTGATTTCTGTATCTATTTCCTGGTGATATCCAAGTGTATAGTCGTCTTGGGTGATGTTGAAAGCCTGTATTAGTAACAAACAGGTTGATGTCTATACAAAAGTGTAGCAAGCGTTCTCCTCTGTCATTTCTTTGGCCAAGTCCATATAATCCGACGGTCTCTCGCAAGTTAGGGTCCGATAGGTTATTAACCATTTTATTGTATTCAGTAACACCATATATAAAAATTGGTCGGGGTTTAGAGGTTACTGGAGTTTCGTTGGTATTTTCTGTACTATTATTGTTGTCGTTTTCGTTTTCATTTTGTAGAATCTGAAATTTATTGCTGGTTACTACCGTGTCTTCGTTTTCTGTTGGTTTAGGAGGATTCATTTTACGTTTTTTGTTACTATGTTGTATAGTTTGCCATTCGTGGATGTCCGATGACTTAATGTCGCTGATTTTCCCTGAAGATTCTTCACTTTGTAACGTATGTGTCATCTCAATAGAAACAAAAGCTATATTTCAATGTGTAGATAATGTGGGATTTATTGTAGGATTGTATTGACAGTTTGAGGAAGATTGTGATAGTACTTGGTTAGGAACATAATATATATTGTAGTTGGTGGGTTATTTAAACTACTTTAACTACTTTAAAAGGACTTCTACAAGGCTGTGCTACGTCCCCTACTCTGTTTAAAATATTCTTGGAAAAGACACTCAAACCATGGAGGAGAAAGTGCGAAGGAATGGGCATACCAGTAAGAGACGAATACCTATACACCTTAAGTTTTGCCGACGATCAAGTAGTCATCGCACAAGATGAAGAAGATCTCAGCTTTATGCTCAGAAAACTAGAAGAAGAATATAAAAACAACGGAATGGAAATAAACTTAGAGAAAACCGAATACCTAACAACAGAAAACAAGGATATGAGAGACCTAGAGATAGACGAGGGAAGACAAATAAATGGAACAGATAAATTCAAGTATTTAGGAACCATAATATCGAACCAGGGAACAACAGAAGAAGATATAAACAACAGACTGAGACAAACAAGAAACTGTATAAGACAACTAAACTCAGTGTTGTGGGATAAGAACATTACGATAAAGACAAAAAAGAGAATATATAACACCCTGACAAGAAGTATCCTGACATATGGGTCCGAAAACTGGACAATAAACAAGAGAAATAGAGGTAGAATAAGAGCAGTAGAAATGGAGTTCCTGAGGAGAAGCTGTAGACTTACAAAAAGAGACAGAATTGAAAACGCAGAGATTAAGCGGAGAATGGGAGTGCAATCAGACATAATCGACTATATAGAGGAGAAGAGACTATCCTGGTACGGCCACGTCAGAAGAGCGGACAGAGGACGCTGGATAAACAAAATCACAGAATGGAGCCCGATTGGAAGAAGAAAGAGAGGAAGACCCCGAAGGTCATTCAGAGATGAAATCGACGAGGCTATGGAGAAAAGAACCCTGCGAGATGGAGACTGGAATGACAGGGAAAATTGGAGAAAACGGTTGAGTGAAGGAAGACAGTGAAAACTGTGGAAATCCTTAGTAGTAGTAGTAGGGTTATTTAAAATTTGTGCTGAATTTGGTTGTAAATTTTGTGGAAAAAGGTGATTTGGGCATTCTGGTTGAATTTGCTGTTGCTGATATTCAATATTTATAGGTTGACCATTAACAGTAGCACTCATTTTAATTGTTAAAACTGTATATTAGTTTAATTTTTAAATAGTTTATAAATAGTATATCCACTTGATACACGATAATGACGGTAAAAACGAGGCCGGAGATCGTTTTTAATCACTACTATAAACTTTCGCCTAATTCGTATCGATGTTTACAGGTCGAGAGTCAAATGACTATTATACGGACTTAGCGAAAAATTTCCAATAAATATTGAAATTATTAAAACTTTGTAACAATAGTACACAATAAATTTCAAAATCAACTATGTTAACAATAAATTACAAAGTTTTAATAAATATCAATATTTGTTGGAGTTATTTCGCGTAAGTACGTATAATATACAGTGATCAGTGCCTTAAGAACCGGCAAAATAACGCAAAAGATAGAAAACATAATGCGTTGTGAAATAAAAAGAGATGAAAGTAGTAGAGGTGGGAAATTATCGATAGTACCTCTAATTTACATTACATTACATTAGGACTATCGATAGTTTCCCACCTTTAGACGTTAGCTTATGAGCTAGTTGACTTCAGTCATAATATTACAAGTATGACGTCGAACATTAACATTTTTTAAATTTCGCATAAAGTAAAAACTGATTGAAGGCAATAAATCAAATGTAAGTAAACAGTTTAATTAGTAGTAATTTGATAAATACAGAATAACAAGCTATGATAATTCTGTATTGAGAAGAGTGTATGCGACGTCTCAAATCACAGTTTATTATTGATCAATACTTTAATTTTGGATAAAAACATACTCGTACTTGAACTGTTTTTACTGACATTACGTGATACGTATTACTATGACTGAAAGCCAACCAGCTCATAAGCTAACGTCTAAAGGTGGGAAACTTTCGATAGATCTAATGTAATGTAAAGTAAATTATAGGTTTATATCGATAATTTCTCATCTTTACTACTTGCATCTCTTTTTATTTCACAACGTATTATGTTTTCTATCTTTTGCGTTATTTTGCCGGTTCTTAAGGCACTCATCCCTGTATATAAGTGCGACAGAGACGCATCATAATGTGCGGGACATTATTTCACTGATGTATAAATAGGACACTGGTACTTAGCGTTGAATGCGAGTCTGTGCACAAGTCGTTGTAATTTTTAAGTTTTTTTTAATTATACATTTTTTTATTGTGATTTGCACAAAAAGTTTTATATTTTATCATATTTAAGATAAATTATTCCGCAGTAACCAATATTTTTATGAATATTATGTTGGGTAATAAATACAAAAATAAAGTAAATGAGATGACTATGAAATAATATGGACATAATTCATTAAAGCAATTTATACGTGGGAATCTTATTTGATTCGGCTACAAAGTTTGGGATTTTTGTGGAAGTAGCGGATACTGTAATAATTTTGACTTTTACACTGGCAAAACAATCGCCAAAAATGATCGCGGATATTTTTTAACCTTGGGGTTAAAATTAGTATTTAATATGTTGGACTGCATTTCTGAACCTACAGGTCACTTGGTATTTTTTAAATTTTATTTACTAGCAGAGACTTTTATTTATTAATTTACAAAGTGATATCGGCCAATATTCACACATATTGTAAAACTGATTTTTCGAGTTCGATGAAAAAATAGTAACCGGAATATAGAGAAATGTGCCGAAATCATAGTTTTATTTTAAGTTAAAGATATATTTATAAAACAAGTTTTTATCTGTCAGGTGTTTGGAACAGCAGTGTATGTAAATGTATGTCAATTATATAAAATCCATAAAGCCAGAAACAAAAGTTATTGAGTTTTTAATGTGGTTAACAATTTAGTCTCTAAACACTCATTGAAAACACAAAAGCATAGTTTTATAAAAAGTTATCGGCAACACTGTTCTATGTTTGTACGTCATGATAAATCGATAGCGTAGTCAAAAGTTTCCTTATTCACGGTGTAGATCCGTGTTGTAGCGTTTTCACTACAAAGCGCTAGACAGTAAGGATATATTCTTGTATATCTGAACTTACATCATATGAGACAAAGTGGTCTAGACGTAGAAATTATAAATGAATACAAACTTAAAACATAAATTATTATTTTAAGTCAAGCTTTCATTCAAGGTGATTATTGTAATATATTGTTTGGATATATAGTTCAGATAATTTTTTATTTTAGTTACGCCTGAAACTGAAACTGAATGAAATTATTGAGAAGTTTCGAATATATTCGGTTAGTGGTCGTTCAAGTATTACATAACGCAATTTGGGTGAGGTGGGACTTGTAAAACGTTATGGTGCGTTACACGGGCGGGAGGGGAGTTCGAACAACACGTTACGTAACATAGTTTTTGTACTTAAATAAAGTACAATTAAGTCCATTAGTACAATGCTACCTTAAGAACAGGATATATGCAACCAATATCAGCTATTTCACATCCAACAGAAGTGTATATATGCACAGTCGTTACGAGTATAGCAATAATGCACAAGATTGTCGTAAAAGTAAAGTACGCCCCAGCGGTTTGCTGCCGAAAGAGCAAATGAGCTTCTCTACATTGTGAGCTGCAATTTCACATCGTCTAATTATACAAATTGGCTTGACGAAGACAAAATTTGTGCAAGTGGTATAACAATTTTGGAACCCTCTTCGTCTGCTCTCCCGATGTCAGTAATTAAAGAATCTGAGTAGCTGACAATCGCTGACAGAGAAGCAGTAACTTCAATTGAATTTCATTTGATACATCTACCTGTTTTTTACATTCTTATCAACAAAATATTTAGGAACTCCATCAGTAGAGCAGATTTTGAATCTAATCACAACCATTTAGTTGCCGATGCAAGAATCAGGTTGAAACGAATATACATAAATATACATTACATATTACTTACATACTACAGAAAAAATATCACACGTAATACTGAATTTATTACACTATTTTTTGCATACAGGGTATACGGTAGGTAAGTAATTGATCAAAATTTCACTAAAATCCATGTGTTAAAAAAATTTAAAAAACTAATATTTTGGACCTTTACGATGTCTTTTGCAGTCAAAAATATATCTAGGCATACTTTTAATGAGATGATCGTGTTCCTCTTGAGGTATCTCATCCCAGGCTACTTGCATCTCATGATGAAGTGCCGCTAAAGTCAGTGAAAGATAAAGTAAACGGAGTGATCTTGTTTCCATAATATCCCAGAGGTGTTCCAATAGGTGAGAAATCGGGATATTTACGCATGTTCCCTGCATTAAGCCAGTCGATCACTTTGGTGCCGATGAATGAGAGGTAGGACAAACCTAGAGTGGTATGAAGTAAGTCTAAAACTTTTAATCCGGTGAGAAACTACTCATTCAAAATTTTACTGTTAACCATGTCAGAAGATCCATACATATGTTAAATTACAAAAAAATCTGGAGGATACGACTTAATTATTGCTAAAATTCTACAAGAACTTTTGTAGAAGGGACTAAGGGATTTGACACAAATATACAATGGTGTTTAAGGACCGGGTACTTTCAAATTTGTAAAAGGTAGCCCAAATTATACTAATCCCTAAGCTAGGAAAACCTGCTAAGCAAACAACATCCTACATACCTATTAGCATACTCCCTGCTATGGCAAAGTTACTAGAAAAATTACTTGTAGAGAAAATAGAACCAATGCTAAAAGCAAATCAATTAATTTCTAACCATTAATTTGTCCAACCAGTTATAAACAAATTATATAAATTATTTAAAGATCAATAATTAACTACTCTGCTGCCTTTTTAGACATCATCCAAGCTTTCGGCAAATTTTGGCATGATAGACTATTATACAAAATCAGAGAAAGCTTACGTAACAACATTTTCCTTAACCTCAAATTCTACCTTAAAATATAACCATTGCAACATATGAAGATGATATCGCTGTTATGGCATCTCACAAAGATTCTGTTATTGCTTCTTAAACCTTGCAGACTCGGTTGAAAGTTATTTCCCCTTGACTAGAAATTTGGCTATTTAAAGCAAATAAAATTAAATCCATCCATATATATATATATATATATATATATATATATATATATATATATATATATATATATATATATATATATATATATATATATATATATATATATATATATATATATATAATGGGGAGAAAGCAACTGGACTTTAAACTTAGCAAATTGTACTGGGTGTTAGGTTGTAAATCAGAAGAAGAAGAAGTTTATTGATTCAAAAATAGGGAAAGCCCTAATACATACAAAATTAACATTTATATATGATAAAAATAACAATTACACTTAAAATATAGTATCTACACTTATTAAAAAATATAAAACAATAATATATAACATAAAACATGACAACAAAACAACTACCTAACTATTGGTGCTTTTAATAATATGGTCCATTAATTTGCTTTTAAACATTTGTACATATGAACAACTTTTAACTCTTTGAGGAAGCTTATTAAAAAGATCAAAACCCTTAAACAACAAAGAGTTTCTTAAAGCCGTCCTTTTTGTTTTCACAATGTGTAAATTGCACTTACCTCGAGTAGGGTAATTGTGAATATCACAATTCCGTGTAATAAACTCACAAAAGTAAGCAGGGGCCAAATTATTTAGAATTTTATAAACGAACAACATTGTAAGGTAAAAGACCCTTTATTGAACTAAAACCCACTGCAGCATGCTAAGCATTGTTGCTATAGGTGTATATCTGTTTCCACCAATAATGATTCTCATTCCACGATTTTGTAATTTTTGCAACTGGGCCGATTGATTTAAATTGAAGAGACAAATAACTGACGAGAAAAAATCGAAGTGAGGTTGAATAATCGCATTAAAAACTGTAATTTTAGTTGCAGTTGACAAATTTTTAGATATTCTTGAAAAAAAGTATAATTTTTTAGAAATCTTTTTTAATGGGTAATTAAAATGGTCATTAAAAGACAATAAATTATCCAATTTAAAACCAAGGTACTTAATTGTTGTAATGATTTCTATTTTGTCATTGTCAATTTGAAGATTAATAGTATTAATATCAATATTTGAGTATTTGTATTTCGTTATTATCATAGCCTTTGTCTTTAACACATTTAACTTTAGTTTGTTGATCTTTAAGTATTTATTAACAGACTGCAATGCTGAGTTCATTTTAGATACAGCATTTTCTAAGTTTGAATCAAAACATGCAAGTAGGGTGTCATCTGCATACAAATTAAAGAAATCACATTTAACAAACAAGTTTATATCATTTAAATACAATATAAATAAAAGGGGTCCTAAGACACTACCTTGAGGTACCCTAATATTAATACTAATTGCAGAAGAAGTAATATCATCAATCCTCACTTGTTGCTTTCTATTCAATAAGTAATCTTTAAACCATTCAAGAACATTTCCTCCAATACCATGGCCTTCTAATTTAGTGAGAAGTATATTACGATCAATAGTTTCAAACACTCTTTTTAAATCAAGGAATACTACTACTACATAATTATTATTGTCCAATTCAGACCTGAATTTACAAAGTGAAAGTTGCAGTGCAGTTTCACATGAATACTTTTTACGAAAACCTGACTGAGTATTCATTAAGATTTCATTTTTATCAATGTGATCCATGACTTGATCATATACTACCAATTCTAATAATTTCTCAATGGGCGGAAGTATATTTATAGGTCTAAATTCATCCGCCTTAATAGTATTATTAACTTTTGGTATTGGAACAACTGTACTGATTTTTAATAAATCTGGAATTTTTGATGATCTAAGAGAAGTAGTTATAAAATTTAAGATAACGTGACCACAAGTTACAAAAAACTCTTTTAATATTTTGGAGTTTAGTATTTCATTAATGTTACTTCTATTATCTAACGACTTAACCATGACTGCCAAGTCGCTCAGTGACAGTAACCGAAATTCATGTATACTAGGATACAAATTCTGATTATCATAACTCCATAGTTCTTCAGAGTCGATAGTTTCAACAATTTGCTCAATACTAGAGACGAAATACTCACCAAACTGAGGCACCATTTCAACTTTGTCACTCAGAATGCATAACTGATTCTGAACCTTAAATTCAATGTGATAAAGGAATTTTTGACAATTATTGTTAATTAGTGTTTTTAGCGTTTTCCACATAAGTCTAGAGTTATTTTTATACCTATCGATTTTATCAAAATAATATTGTTCTTTTTTTGCTTTTAACATATTAACTACTACATTTCTTGCTCTTTTAAAATCCTCCCATTTGGCATTTCTATCATTTATGTTAGCAGTTTTAAAAGCTTTGTATAATTTGTCCCTAATTTTAATTCGTTATCAAACCATTGTATGTTACTTTTGATCTGACATGTTTGAATAGGTGGTATTTTATTTATGACAGACTGACTGTTTGATAAAATTTCATTGTAAATAGTATTGACATCAGTACAATGTAAATCCCAATCACAAGAAAGTAAATACATTTAGATTTGATATATTTTTTCCTCGTTCAGACATCTGTAACGTTTACTAGATACATTAAAATTTTGAAAGCTATTACTAAAACTGACCGATATTATTGAATGATCACTCAACTTGGGAGTTGAACGAACAAAACAACTAACCAGATCATTATTAATAAGAACATAATCAATTAAGGTTTCACTAAAATTCGTAATTCTAGTAGGTTCTGTCACTAACTGCTTAATGCCACATTGTAAAAACATTGCTTTAATTTTCTGAGTGTAGAAGCTAGTACTTAAAAAATCCAAATTAAAATCACCAATTAAAATACAATTGACATTACTTTTAAATAATTCATCAAAAATATGCTCTAAGTTATCTAAAAATACTGCATCAGAACTAGAAGGTGAATGATACATGCCACCCAAAACAATCTTGTAAGAACCAATATCTACTTTAATAAATTTACACCAAAAATTATCTTCTTTAACAAAAGTTTTAGCGGCAGTACACTGAACATATCCTGGGTTATCCTGAACATATAGTACAACACCCCCTGTAGATCGTTTAGATGAATTGCATCATATCACCTTATACCCACACAAAGCAATTTCAGAATCTTCAATTTCACTTGTAACTCGTGCTTCGCTAACCACTATTGTTTTAGGACAATAACACAGCAGACTTAACTTGATTTGATCCATTTTTTTAACAAGCTCTGTGCATTTAAATATAAAACATCAATATTAAATAATATACTAGGGCTACTTACTAGTTTTTTTGAGATAACATTACGTCTTTTTTCACTATTGTAGGCATATTATTAATGAATTTGATTGTTTTAGAATTATCACCTTTCTTAACCATATCATCTAATTGAAATTTGATTTTCTTGAAATACTCTTGCTGGGCTTTTGTTTGATCAAGGGAAATTCTGACATCGGGCACTTTAATTATTCTTTTATTTTTGACAACAGTTTTAGCATCTTCAGCTGTATTCAATACTACTTTAATGGGTCTCGTTCTGTTAGCAAATTTTCCCAATCTAAATAGTTTAATATTATTTTTGTTAATATTAAAATCAGTCAAAATATTTAGTACCGCTTGTTTGTCCTCTGCATTACGATCCGATTGATTATTTTTGACAGATTCATTAACATTAAATATAATTATATTGGAAGCCGTATTCTGCCTCTCCAGCATCTCGGAAATAATATTCTCCATATCTGATGCAACAGATGCGACATTTTCCTTATGTAGAATTTTATTTATACTTTCCTTAAGCTCACTCACTTCTTTTAACAGAGCTGGTACCTTCTGAAATCCCACTTCACACTGTTCACAGAAAAACTTTAGTTTACGTTTCGTTTTCAACTGCATGCATTTAACTTCAGATGCTAAAGGTAAATTTACATTTACCAACAAATTGCTAATTTTCAAAATCATCCTAAATCCGATTTGGAGCTACGGAATTCAATTTTGATGCTCAGCATGCCAAAAGTCAGATTCCGAGGGAACCAGAGAAAAAGGTATCTCTATGGGTCCTCGATAGCAACTCCAGCTCTCGATAGTAGTTGCTATCGAGGTTCATAGAGACACCTTTTTCTCGGGTTAGTAACCCCTGAGATAACCTATGTGTTGCCATTAAGTAAATCCGTTTAAAATAACAAAATTATTTACATTTATCGACAAATATGTATTAATTAACAAAGTTAACACCGTTTAAACGGTTTTCACCCACATATTTATTGTCTTCACTCATGTATCCCTATTAACTGTATTGATGATATACTTATTAGCCCGAAAACATTCTGTGATGTAACCCGAAAGGGTAATTTTAGAATACATATAACTTTTATAAAGGATTTTTTTAAATAAAACTTTTTATAATTCATGGTAGGACAACCAACTAGAGGAATTTCTTTTTCTTGTGGATAGTATCTAAATCAGTCCTCCTACTAAGACTATCTAATAGTCCTAATAAATATTTATAAACTAACTTTTCTGGCCTTCTAGGAAGCAAAGTGAATAATTTCGGTTACATTAATTTTTTCAGAGAATTCGGATGCGATAAAGATGATGGCCAAATCTGTAAGCCTTTCTTGTGTCATATTATTTCTTAAATATTTTTAATAATTTTTAATACACTGAAACTTCTGAAGCCACAGAAATATGTTAGGTTAAAAAAATTATTAATGCCAGGAAAAAACCTTTTTTACCTGAGAAAATATCCTTGAATGAAGTTATTTCATTAAAGAGTTGTTACCGTTAATATCTTTCATTATACTTTATTTCTTCTGTATCTATAACTCAATATCTAAGTTCACGCAGGCTTTTATAATATTATCATTAGATATATTATAAAACTGATATAGAAAGCAGAATACTGAATAGTACTCAGATAATGGGATACATCTTTCATTTACAGAGGAGGTGACGTGTTTAAGACTTAAAATATAGAAATCAATTTCAAACTACTGGACGGGATTGAAAATTGGTTCATCACTACCCTCGTAATCGAATAAATGGTCCTTTTTCCTAAGCTTCGGGATAGAAAATTTAGGATCAATACCTAAACCTAAGTCTTGTTGCTGATTCGACAAATACTTTAAAATTACCGTCAGATCTTTGGAATTATAAATATTTTAAAATCTTTAACTTTATAATAATGTTCTTTAGGTTTAGTTTTAGAGGTCTAATAGCAGCGGTACGACTTTCCCACCTTATTTCACTTAACGGTTTTAAAGATAGACTTTTGCCGCGCATTTTAACTAAATCCCATCTATATGAGCATGCAGGAAAGTAGTTATAAACCTCTTGTACCATATCAAGAAAACTAGAAATTTCACCACTAGTTCTGGCAGCGTCATTAACGACCTGATTTAATGTATGAGCTGCAACGGGCACGTATATTGCTCTAGAATTGATATCAAGAATTCGTTTGTAAAGCACAATTTGTTTCCTTTTATTTTTAATTCATGTCGTAGCCCCTCAATCCGTATATCTTTAACCTCTAGCTGTAGACTAACTGATAGCTTGTCTAATAGAAAATTGCCCAGGCCCTCTTCAGTGGCATAGTTATTTAAAACAATGCTAGTAAAATAAAAATAAAATATCTACCTTACCATCAGTAGTTTGCACACACCTAATTACAAAGGTTATTTGTTCGACTAACTAAATATCTGGTGTAGAGTCGAGAATTATAGGATTATATTTGAATTTTTTGACGTGCTATCTTATTACGAATATTTTTGACTAAAGTATTGGTTACCTCATTTTAAAAATGCTGCACCAAGTAGTGTGTAATAAAAGATTTTGTTATCTTTACATTTACTGACATTATTAAGGTGTTCTGAAATAACTGGATAAAATGTGGCCAACGTCTTCATTGCCTCTAAAAAATTACCATTATCTCTATGATACAACTTTGTACTAGTCCCTGTGCTTGCCAAATTCTGACTCGGTAAAAATTGTCTTATAACAATCAATCTTTAAATGATGCAATTTAGTGCTGTTATTGTAAATAGTGCAATTTTTTTTAAGCCTCATCTTTAACTCGCACCATTATCTGAGTTTACGTGCTTTAGAGTGAAAATGCGTAAAAAATATGATTTTTTGATTGATTTAAGGATAAAATTAGATACGGTGCCCAAATGCCCAAAAGCGGTAGGCCAAAACACCGGCCTGATGTTTTGGCCACCCGCGTGCGGTGCACGAACTGCCCACCTGCTAGGATCGGCCCTGCATCAGGAAATATTAAAGTAGGAAAAAATCTTCCTCAATTTGGGCTCACGTCTATCATAAAAGTATACAGTATGTACAATGTTGTAAGTACTATTACTATACTAGTAAGTACTATTACTATACTGTTGTAAGTTAAAGTACTATGTTGTATTTTGTAAAACGAAAACTTGTATAAAATAAACTAAATTCATCCACAAAAGTTTTGACATTTATTATAGATTAACGGTACCGTTCCATACGCGGAACAATTTTTTGGTCAAACAAAACTAATAATCTAAATCTGCTGACTTTATCAGGAAAACACGTCATAGAAAAAAAATTACAAGTAGAATGAACTGTATGATAGTATTTTGTGGAAATATCTAAATGCTTGGCAACTAAAATTGGAGTAGTAAACTACAAAAAGGCATGTAAAAGGGATAGGTAAAGAAAAAAAAATGAAAACAAAATATGGCAAGTCTTGAAGAGTTTCAGGGTAGGTACAATAATGGAAAAGTCTACTAGACTGTAGTGTTTTACGAGGTCTATTTGTCTCGTAACGCAACGAAAGTGTTCGGTCATGTCTTCTTTATGTGCCTTATCTTTTAAGGACATTGGCGATTATCACGGTTCATTTTACTCTGTCTGCAGCAGTTCTGAAGAGTTCTATTGTTTTTTTCCACTCCACAGCTTTAAATTTTTCAACCAGGAGGTGCGTCATCTCCCCGGTCCTCTTTTTCTTCTCACTTTCCCTTGTATAACCAATAGTAATCAATTTCTTATTATGTGACCAAAGTAGTTCTTTTTTCTTTCCTTTGTATTGTTGAATATTTCTTTTTTTTTATCTTGCTTAATCTTTCCGTGTTTGTTACGTGTTGTGTCCACGATATTTTTTACATTCTTCGATAACACCACATCTTAAACCTCGCTAGTCTCTTTTCAGTTGCGTCCGTAATTGTCCAGGCTTCAACTCGATATAAAAGGCAGAGAATACGTAGCATTTCAATACTCTAGTTCTAATTTATATTCCAAGTTTTTTGTTGCATAATACTGCTTTAATCTTATTAAAAGCGCTTCTGGCTATCGTGCCAATGCGTCGTTTTATTTAAAGACGGTGGTCCCATTGTTCAGTTGATCACATCCAAAATAACTGTACTTGGGTACTTTCTCTAAAGAGTTTCCTTTAAGGTATATTTTTTTGTCTTCAATCATGTTTTTACTGAACTGACAATCATGATTTTTGTTTTTTTTTTTGTATTCAGAGCCATTACACACTACTTGTAGTATTGCATAGTGTGATGAATCAAAATTTGCAACCCTCCTCTGCTGTCCGCTAGGAGTATGGTATTGTCTGCATGTATGAGATTATTCACTAGTATTCCGTTAATTTATGTGCCTTCATTGATGCCTTCTAGTACTTCTTTAAGCATCCCTTCTCAGCACATATTAAAAAGCAGTGCGAACAGTACACATCCCTGTCGCACTCCTTATCTGATAGGTATCTCTTTAGATTTTTGTTAGTCTACTCGTATCATGGCTTTCTGATATCGGTATAAATTTGTAAAGATCCTCACATCCTGATAATATGTTTCTGTTTTCCGTAATATGTTTGCCAGCCTTCTGTGTTGTATTTTGTCAAAGGATTTCTCAAAGTCAACTAGACATATGAATACGTCTTAGTTGATATCTTGACACCATTCTATAAGTATTTGTATAGTAAATAATGCCCCTTTAGTGCCAAAGCCTTTTTTAAATCGCTGTTGGTTTCCTGATAATCTATCGTCTAGTTTTTTGTAGACACGTTCGTGTATCACACGCAAGGAGAGTTTCAAACCATTCTTCATCAAACTGATCGTTCTATGTTCTTCACATTTCATTGCATTAAGTTTTTTCGGTATTGGAATAAACTCAGATATTAGTCATTGTGGTTCTCTGTTAGTAGTCTTAAGAATTTTGTAGGTACATATTTCATCAGGTCCCATGGCTTTATCATTTTTTATAAGTTTTAGTGTTTTTTTCGATTTTACATAAATATAGGTCCATTTCTACCTCTTGGCTTTATTCTTCCTATTCTTTCGTCATTTTTAAATAGTTCTTTTATATATTCTTCCCATCTATTTAGTTTTTTCTTCTTCTTAGGGTGTCTGTTTCGAACGTTGGCGACCATTCTGGCTATGATTACTTTGTTGGTTGCTATAAGAAATAGCTGTGTTAAGGTCTTTCAATACCATGCTTTCAAGGATATTCTTCTTCATCCTGGAGCCCTTTTTTTCTTAAGTTTACCTTGCAAAATGCATTGAAGTAGCTCATATCTGTCTTAATTTCTTATTATACATCCCAAGTACTGCAGGTTACGGCCCTTCACCAAATCCGCGGTTATGTTCATACTCCGTAGTACTTCTTCATTGGTGACTTTGTGAGTCCATCGTATCTTCAGGATCCTTCTGTATAACCATAGCTCAAAAGCCTAAAGTTTTGATAGAGTTTCTGCCTTCAATGTCCCTGTTTCTACTCTGTACAGAAGCATTGAGTACACGTAACATTTAAGGAGTTTTTTTTTGTTTATAGGGTGAGGTCATAGGTCTTGAACACAGAGCTCACAGTCAGGAATGCACTTTTGGTCTTTCCGATGCGACATTAAATCTCTTGGGTATTGTCCCGCGACTTTTTGATTATAGTTCCCAAGTAATTGTACTGCGAGACACGTTCAATTCTCATTTGGTTCACATACAGATTTGCTTCAGTTATGTTTTCCTTGCTGATGATCATTAGCTTGGTTTTTCTGGTATTTATATCCAGTCCATATATTCTACTTGTTTCCGTTATTTTGTTCACTAAGTATTGCAGCCCTTCTATGGTATCGGAAAACACTATTGTATCATCAGAATGCCGCAGGTTATTGAGCTTAACTTCATTTATTGAGATATACCTTTATCAATATCTTTTAGAACCTCTTCAAAAATGTGCTCCGAGTACTGATTGAAAATCGGTGGTGAAATTATGCACCTTACTCCCCTGAAGATTTTAACCTGATCTGTATGCTCTCCATCTATTCGGAGCACCACTGATTGATTCCAATACAGCGCTAAATAAAGCTTCCCTCGTATCGACGGCGTTTACAAATCCAAACTGATTGGGCGCAATTTGTTCCTTGCATTTCCGGTAAATTCTTTTGTGGATGTCTTTTAAAAACAGCTTCAGCAGATGACTCATTAGGCTTATGGTCCTATAGTCTTCACAAACTTTTGCTCCTGTTTTTTTGGGCATTGGTACGAACTCCGATTTGAGTCATTCTACTAGTATTGTGTTAATTATTATTAATTCAACTAATTAGAAGTCTATATAAAAATAATAAGTGCACAGTAAAAATAAACAACACCCATTCCGATCATTTCAGAACAGAGACAGGTGTCTGGCAGGGATGCATAATCTCGCCAACTCTGTTTAATATCTACAGCGAACACATTATGCGAAAGGTACTAGACGGATGGAAGGGTGGAATATGAGTAAGAGGTCAAAAAATCAGTAACTTGAGATATGCTGATGACACTTTAATAATCGCGCCAAATCAAGAAGAAATGGAAGACATAATGAGATGTCTGTAGGAGAAAAGCAAAACATATTGACTAAAGCTAAATAGAAGTAAGACAAAGATCATGATAGTAGTCACAGGTCGGAATAATCTTCAACACATTAAAGAAATTGGGGGCTTTGAATTAGTAAATAGTTTCATATACCTGGTGTCCCTAATAACAAATGACGGAGGGTGCGAAAGAGAGATACGTAGAAGGTTGACTATTGCTAGAACAGCTATGATGAAACTGGTAACAATTTGGAAACATTTTAGCATAACAATACACACAAAATTAAGGCTGGTAAGGGCACTCATTTTTCCCATAGCCACATATGCATCCGAAACGTGGACCTTAAAGAAAGCGGATAAAAATAAACTAGACGCTTTTGAAATGTGGGTATACCCCCGCGTGTTAAGATTATCTTGGATTGATCATCATACCAACGTATCGATATTAGAACAACTTAAAGTAAAGGATAGATTGCTTAAACAAATACAACAGAGATATTTGCAGTATTTTGAACACATTGCTAGAAGAACAGGTACGATAGAAAAACTGATAGTCGAGGGTAGAGTTGAAGGAAAGAGACCTAGGGGAAGATCCCCAAGCCGTTGGATAGATCAAACAAAAATATTGATTAACCAAGGGTTATATAAAGCCGAAGGACAGGGAAGGATGGAAGGAAATCGTGAAAAAACCGATGAAACGATTTCCGTTTCTCTATATCTTTCTTTAGTTGTTGTTCTTTTATTTCTTTCACTGTTTCTTATATGATAGTCAAACATTCCTCTATAGTTCCTGCATTTAGTTTCTTTGCACTTTTAATTAGTATTTTGTTGTTTTTGTCTATTATGTTTCCAGTACCTCTTTTTTGATGCCTGCTGTTTCTTTAATTTTTCTGTATATGTTAAAACTTTCATATTGCTTTTCTAATCATTGCATTTCTGCACATTTTTCTGATAACCACAACTCCTTCGCCTATTTGATTGTTTTGTTTTTGTTTTTTCATTGTTGTTCGTCTTTATTCTTGTTTTTCCTTCTTCCGATATCCATGACTTTATTTCTTGTATTATTCATTGTATGCTTTTAGGGGATGAAGCCTCCTTCAGTTGTTGTTTTATGGCGTTCCTCAGGATCTTCTATAATTCTCTCCATTTTTCTGCATCGTTAAGGTGTCGGTATCTTTCTACTTTTTGGACTTCCTTGTGTATTTGCTGTTTGATTTGTTGGCAGATATGAGCTTCTTTTAGGTTTCTTAGAATAATTTTAGGTGTTTTGATGGCTGTTTTTTTATTTTCTTCACTTTGAGTTTCATGTCTGCTAAAAAAAGGTTATAGTCATTTGCTATATCTACCTCTGGGCAAACTTCAGTCGATACCATGGCTGTACGGAATCTTTGGCTTATAATAATGTAGTTATTTCTAGAGGATTTTTAGGTATATATTCTTCAGACTGATATTTTGTACCATGTATTGTTAATAATGAGTTCGTTGTGATTAAAAAACTGACCTAGCCTCTCTCCTTTCTCATTACATGTTCCTAGTCCATATTCACCTACAACTTTTCCATCTCTTCCTTTCCCTAGCTACGCATTGGAGTCGCCTAAAATAATATTAACTTACTCTTTTTTGTTTTCTTCTAGTGTTTTGTCTAATTCATTGTAAAGTCATGTATAGTATGATAAAATATTGTAGTAGGATTTTTTTAATTTAGATATTTTAACGGTTTTACTAATAATTCGACATCTACGTAATGCTATATCCAGATCAAAGAGATCGCTCTAGAATTTAATTTTGATAAAAAAATAGCAGATATTGCTATCTATATTTATCTATAAAAGGATATACATATGTACTCGCTGTCGGTTATATCGAATTCTCATAAAAATATACCCACGCATTTCGTCCATTAGTCGACGGAAGTTCTGAATATAGCATATATGCCTTTGAGTTTATATATAAAAACAAAATGGGTGCTTTGTGAACACACCAACGCGATAATGCATCAAATTTTAACACAAGTATTATATCGATCTATACGTGTATTTTTCGGAGTACAGAAATCACCTCAGGACAATTTGAAGTTCGTAATGGGTTTTTGTTGTGAGTGTAATCCTTATAACATTATTATTAGAAATATAATAATATTATATATTCCGTAAATATAGTGCAATGCCAACGAGCACGTATTTCAACTTCGTAGTCAAGATCGTTTGTTATCCAGCAACCAAGATACTGGAATTTTTGTACGGGCTCTATCTGTTTGTTGTAGATAGGAATAATAATGTCGGCATTTAGTGCACGTGTAACGGCCATTATTTTTGTTTTATTTGGGTTTATATTCAGCTCCAAGCTATCTCCCTCTCTGGTTATGGCATTCAAAACCTTGTTTGTTTACCTATTCTCCGTTGATTTTTATTCCTTCTTCAATATTTTCGAGTGCATTTTAAAAGATCTTTTCGGAATATATATTAACCAATAGTGGAGAAAGTACCCTGGCGAACTCCTCTTTTTATTGACATTTCTGCTTTCATACGATTGTCTATTTTAATCGACGCCATTTGATCCCAATATATGTTTTTAATAAGGGCCACCGTGTTATGGTCTATACCATGTGGTGTTAGGGTTTCTATGAGTTCTGTGTGTTTTACTCGATCAAACGCTTTTTCGTAGTCGATAAAACAGATAAACACATCTTTTCGTTGATCTCGGCATTTTTGTAGTAAAATCTGGAGACCAAATAATGCCTCCCTCGTACCAAGCCTCATACCAATTCAAATTGATTGTCGCTCAGATATCTTTCGCATTCTGTGTATATAGGTTGATGTACAATTTTGAGTAAAATTTTCAGAAAATGGATCATCAGGCTAATTAATCTGAACTGTGAGCATCTATTTGCTTTATTTTTCTTGGGTATAGGTATAAATGTCGATCTAAGCCAGTCTTCTGGGAAGATTCCAGTGGTTTATATTTTGTTAAATAGTAGTGTTAAGGACTGAAGATTTGCTTCATTAATAAGTTTTGTCATCTCTACATATATCTCATCTGGACCTGAGGCCTTTCGTGGCTTTGCCGTATTGATTGTTTTTGTAACTTCCGATGTTAATTAATCAAGTATTGTGTCTTGTACTATATTCATTTGTGGTTCTGTTCTCTCGTCATCAAACAGATCTTCGATGTATTTTTCCCAAATATTTCCTACATTTTCTAGCAACTATTTGGTTGTTATCATCTACTAGAGTTGTTGTATTAAATTTTTTCTTCATAATTGTGACTTCCTTAATCTTTTTGTATGCATTGAAGTAGTCATGTTTTTTTAGTAATTCCCTCAGTTCCCCACATCTGCTGTTCATCCATTTTTCTTTGGCTTTCCTGATTTTGTTTCAGATGGTTTTCTGGGTTTCTTTATATTTTACTTCATTGCGGTTTTTGTACGATTTTCTTAAGTCCATCAGTTCTAGGATTTCTTGTGTCATTCATGTGTTCTTTGTTTGTCTTTTGTTGTCTTGTAGTTGTTCTGTTTGTATAGTTGTGATTGTTGTTTTGAAACTGTGTCAAATACTTTCTACTGATTCTTCTGCTACCGCGAGTGCTTCACTGAATTTTTCTTTGAGTGTATCATCGAGTATTTTCTCTATCTCTGCCTGTACGGCTACAGCTATAGGTTTTATCTTCTCTCTGCGTTTGATTTTCTTCAGTTTAATTGAGATTTTACCGATAACAGGATTGTGGTCGGAACCGATGTCCGTCCCGGGATATGTTTTAACTGCCCTGATTCCATTTCTATAAAGCTTGTTAATTAATATATAATCAATCAGGTTTCTTATTATGGGGTTTTGTTTATTATGAGTCTTAAGATGTTATATCTTTCGCCTCTCATCACATGTCCGAAATATTGCAATTTACTTTCTTTTATTGTATTTTCCATTTCCCTCTTTCTGCCTATTCTCCTTAACACTTCTGTATTCGTGCCTCTATCTACCCATGAAATCCTTAACAATCTTTTAAATGTCCACATTTCAAACCCGTTAAGTCGATTTATTGTATTCCGGGTTAATGTCCATGATTCAGCTCCATAGTAGCTCCAGGTGCTTTCCATGTATATAATCTTTTTTTTGTCAGTTTAAACCAGGTGTTTTTGATCATTAGATTTTCTTCTTGGCAAAATTGGTCCAGTATTTCTCCTCTATCATTTCTCTGGCCCAAATCAAAGTTTCCGACTACGTCTTCGGGCCGCCCTTCACCTACTTTGGCATTAAAATCTCCCATTATAATGTTAACAGCATTTTTCTTTGCGATCTTCATTAACTGTTTGATCTCTTGGGAGAATTCTCGTATTTCTCTTTCTTGTTTTTTTCCTGTAGGTGCATATACTTGAATAAAGTTAATATTTCGAGGAGTGGTATTAATTTGTAGCATAGCTACTCTATCAGATATAGGTATAAATTTCTTTACACATTTACTGCTTTTCTCGTCAACTATAAATGCCACTCCATTATAATGATGAGGATCATCATTACCAGCATAGTATATTACATTTCGATGTTTATCTGTCCAGATCCAGGCCACCTAACTTCACTGACTCCGATAATGTTGACTCCTATTCTTTTTATTTCACGATGTTATGAGATTTTCCTGGCATAAAGAGAGATTTTGCATTCCAGGTTCCAATTGTTTGATGTTAATAATGCATTCAATACGTTGCAGTGGAACGAGGTAATGAAGGCAATGGAGGAGAGAGAATGTCCTGGTTACCTGATGAATGTGGTGGCGGAGTATCTGTCCGAGAGAAGGATTATGGTGGAAAAGGGCACGATCGTGGACGTGACGGCCGGGGTACCCCAGGGATCTGTCTTGGGCCCGACGCTATGGAATCTGGCATATGACGGGATTATGCACTGTGAATACGGAGAGGGTACAACCCCCTCCGCATTCGCGGATGACCTCGCTGTACTGGTAGTGGCTAACACCATGTCTAACACCTAAGAAACAAGTAAAGTATCTAGGAGTGACGTTGCACCAGAATGGAAAATGGGGAGAGCACGTGCGGGAGGTGGTCCGGAAGGCTGCGAATAGTAGGGCTGCGTTGGGGAGGGTGATGCCGAACATTGGAGGACCCAAATCCGAAAGGAGGAGGGTCTTACACGGTGTTGTACAATCGATCGTCCTCTACGCGGCACCAGTCTGGAGCGAGGCGGTAGAGATAACTGCCTGTAGGAGTCTCATGACACAAGTAGACAGAACAAGTCTGTTGCGAGTGGCATGCGCCTACAGGACTGTGTCTGCGGCAGCCTTATGGACCATCACTGGATGTGTTCCGTTGCATGTTTTGGCGGTGGAAAGAAAAAAACTTTATGAGAGAAGAGGTCCAAACCTTACTGTGGCCGAGAAAAGACAGGAAAGGGAAAGGTCAGTTGAAAGATGGCAAGAAGAATGGAACAACACGGAAGATGTGGCACAGTGGACGAAAATGCTGATCCCGAACATAAGAGATTGGGTGGACTGTGGCCACAGGCGACTGGATTATTTCCTGACGCAGGTGCTCACAGGACACGGGTGTTTTAGGGCCTACATCTATAGGATCGGAAAGGCTGATACAGATGAATGCCTATACTGTGGATACTCGGACACTGTGACACATACGATGTTAGATTGCAGCAGATGGATAGTGGAAAGGAACAGAATGGAGAGAGAGACAAGTGTGAATTTTGTTACAGTGAGAGAAAAGATTGAGAGAATGATTGAAAATAAATTAGTTTGGACTAACATACACAGCTATATCCGTGCAGTGATCAAGAAAAAGGAAGAGGAAGAAAGACTGCTAAACCAACGCTAAAGGTAAGAGTGAATGATGCTGAAAGGTGAAGCTAGAAAAGTGGGTCACACTGTGTGAGTTGGAATGCGTGAGTCAGACTGTGGGGAAGGAGGAAATGCCCATCTGGAAATAATGCCGAACTAGGAGCGATGAGTGTCTTCTACGCGCTACCTGGAACGAGACAGGGAACCTCCTTGCTGATGAATAGAGACTGGATGTGTATGAATGGAGAATGAATGAATAAAGGTAGTGATTCGGAAGTGATGCCGGTCTTACAGCGGCCATTCCGCTTCCGGATCGCTGGATGACAGAGGAGGGTCTGGTTTAGCAGGTAGGCGTTCGGCGTAGACTCGGCGACGAGAGGGCATTTTAATGTACCTCGGGAACTATCGCCGGGAGTACGAAGAACGAATCCTGCACTAAAGTTAGTCAGGCGAGTCATTTTTGTTTTCCACTTTCGGGTAATTCCTAGCATTTAACGTGGAGATTTTTAGCACCCTTGACCATTTAACTTGGTCCGCCACGGTCTGGTGGCATGGTGTTTTCCATAACTTGCCATAGTCATAATATCTTGAGAATATTTAGTGTATTGGTTTCTCCTTGCCTTACACACCACAGTATTACAACCGATTAAACCAAAATATTGTATATAATGGAAACACTGGCATATAAACATCAAATCAGACATCAGTATCATGAATTTGGACATTTTATGGTGTATCTGATTGTATTATAAAAAAAATTACATAATATATAACTAAATAAAGGAGCCCGGCACTTTTCTTATGTTAAAGTTGTTTTAGTTCAAGTTACTGAAACTTTTTTCTAACTTTTCTGTACCTACGTTTCCAAATTCATTACTTTGAAAAGTGAACTTAATACCGATATTTTGACGCTCTATAACTCAAAAGCAATTGATTTCTTTGTCTTGAGACACTAAGAACTTTTGATCAGCATGACCAAAACTACCTCTCTGCAAAGTTTGTCAGCCAATTTAACTGAAACAATTTTACATAAGTGAATAAGAAGACACCAGGAATATTTGCATGAATACAACCAATGAGGCTAAGAGTTGTAACTTGTGTCACGTTTCAAGGAGGTATTTTTGAACATTTTTTGTAGCTGTGCGCCTATTTAAAATTATATTGGGGATATTCTGTTATTGTTCTGGTTTAATGTTCTTGTATTAGATAGTTCTTGAGCATCTATTAAACAAACGAATGAAAAGTACGCGTTATTTTATTTTTTTGCATAAAAACGACGCCTCATATGAAACAAAGAAGTAAGATTTTTTTTTAGAAATTGAATTGAAACCAGGGTTCAACTGGCCCGGTTGATAGCACCCTGTAAGGGCTCATTGTCTAGGATTACAGACGAAGAGTAGATGATGCTCTTAAGCTGCAGTGAAAGCAAATTGTCTAGGAGAAGGAAAACTTCAAAATTAAACCCTGGCCCTCCAAGTCGGGGGTTGAGGCATCGGGCTAACTCCGCGTTACTTAGAAAAAAATTAAATGTTAAAAAATCCAGCAAAACGCCTCGGAATGAATTGATCAATAAACAACGACGTACGCTACGAAAAAGGAGTATGAATTTCGGACCTTGGAACGTGCCAGGTTTTAGATCTAAAATAAATGAAATAATGTATGAAATGATTAAGCTGAAATTGGACATCACAGTAATCACCGAAACAAAACGAAAGGGCCAAGGATCAGAAAACATCGGAGAATATCATCACTTCTACAGCGGGGTACCAAAGGAGAAAAGAACTCAACAAGGTGTTGCCATATTAATACGTAAGAAGCTAAGGAAATACATAACTACTTGGGAGGCCATAAACGAGAGAATGATAAAAATAAACTTTATTTAGAGGTTGCAAAAGTCGGCACATCTCGAGAAATTATCATCTTGGGAGACTTAAACAGCAGAATTGGAAAAAACCTCATAACGCAGCTATAGGTCAATTCGAAGGGGACCACGTAAATGATAATGGTATCAGACTAATATCATTATGCGAACAAAATGAAATGAAAATTGCAAATGGATTTTTTCAATACAGAGACATACACAAATACACATGGACGCAAAATACGAGAGGGTTAAAATCAATCATAGACTACACAATCATACGACAAAAGACAAATATGATTGTACAAGATGTAAGCTGTGGAAACAATCATCACTTATTAAAAGCTAAGATTACATTTGGAGTAAATAAACCTAAAGAAGAAAACGAAGTAAATGAAAGGGAGAAAGAAATACAGAAGAGGTATAACTTAATCAGCTTAGAACAAGAAAGCGTAAGAGAAATATACAGAAAAAGATTAAATCAAAACTTGGAAAATAAACAATTTAATAATAATGAAGAAAATTACACTCACATAAAAAAGTGTCTCCAGGAGGCAGCAACAGAAGCCATTGGATACCAAATCCAGAATCAAAGAAAACTTCCATATTGGTTTGACGAAGAAATAGAACAAGAAATAAAGAAGAAAAGAGACCAATATCAAAAATTCTTAAACAAAGAATATAACGGATAAAATAATCTACAAGAAGTCTCAAGCTAAAGTACGAATGATATGTCGGAAGAACAATGAAGCATGGCAACAAAAGTGTAACATAATAAATTCACATCTAGGAGGACGAAGAAGCAAAGAAAGTTGGAGAGTCTTAAAATCTTTACGACAAGATAAGAAGAGAGATATAATGTCAATAATAACAATGGATGACTGAGACCAATATTTTGAGAAACTCCCAAGGGAAGATAGACTACAATTTAAAGACAGCAACGAAACACAAAATATAAATATTTTAACTTAGCCCATACGAATACCAACGAAAGAAGTGGAAGATGTATGTAGATCTCTAAAAAAGGTCCAGGTAACGTCCCTGCAGAGTTAATTAAACACGGTACAACCAAACTATATACAAGATTAGTCGAACTGTTCCAAAACATGCAATAATGGAATAACAGTCCCAGAGGAGTGGAAGACATCATTCATATCCACTATACACAAAAAGGTCGAAGGGATGAATGTGACAATTACAGAGGCTTTGCCGTGACAAACTCGATCAGTAGAATATACGGAAAAAGTAATTAAAAACAGAATAGAAAGCGAATATAAAGACTTAAAAGCTGAGAAACAGGCAGGATTTAGGGCAGGTAGATATACTGTTGACCATTTGTTTTGCATTACACAGATTATTGAAAAGAGAATAGCCGGTAATTAAGAAGTACATTTATTGTATGTAGACCTAAGAAAGGCTTATGATAGAGTACCACATTATAAATTATGGGAAGCGTTAGAGTAAACAAACATAAGCATGAATTTAATAAATGCAACGAAGGAACTATACGCTAATGCAAACTCAAAGGTAAAGGTTGGAATTAATCTGTCAAGTGGATTCCAAATGAATAAAGGCCTTAAGCAGGGCTGCTGTACCTCCCCGACATTATTTAAAATTTATCTAGAACAAGCTCTAAAACTGTGGAAGCGCAAATGTAGAAATATGGGAATGCCGATTAACAAAAATAGCATATACACTTTGTCATTTGCAGATGATCAACTAGTAATAGCACAAGATTATAAAGATATTGAGTATATGACTCGAAAATTAATCGAGGAGTATAAAAAATGGAGACTTGAAATCAATATCCCAAAAACCGAGTATATGTGTATCGGCGGGAAATAACAGGACCTCATATTGGAAGATGAAGAAGTTATCAAACATTGCAACACATATAAATATTTAGGGATGATCATCACAAAAGAAGGCAACGTAGACGACACAATTGAGGAGAAAAACAACCAAGCAAGAAAAGCAATTTCCCTTCTCAATAGTATCCTTTGGGATCAATCAATCTCTAATAATAACAAGCACAAGATATATAACACAATAATTAAAATTATAATTACCTACAGTAGTGAAGTATGGCAAATGAAGAAAAGATACAAGAGAAAGCTTGAGGCAACGGAAATGGATCTCTGGAGACGTTCAGCTAGAAAATCTAAAATAGAAAGAGTAACGAACAGAGTAAGAGAAATTATGAAAGTAAAATATACAATAGTAGACGATATTGGTACCCAACAACTCAGATGGTACGGTCATGTACAGAGAATGTCTGAAGAACGTCTCCCAAAACAAGTCTTAATGTGGACCCCTCACGGTAGAAAAAAAAAGAGGAAGACCCCGCCTTAGTTGCAGAGAAGGCATCAATAGAGAAATGAAAGACAGAGACACAGAAGAAGACTTATGGATGAATCGAGAGGAGTGGCAACTGGGTATCGGAAGAAGTAGGAGAACTATAATTAAATTAGCCAAATTATATAAAAAACTTAAAATTAAAAGTTTTTCCTATACAACTACATTCAAATGCCTGAAGAAGCGTCCTTGACTACGTCATGCGCGACATGACAGTGACAGATGACGGAAAATAAACAATGAAATTTGTGGAATAGACAGCCGAAGAGTGACGTCACGGCGGCCATATTGTTATTATTACTTTCCAAACAAAAGTTGAAATGCCCAATCTCAAGACTTTTTAATTTCTATAAAGTTAACATTTTGCTTCCTCTGCTGCTAATTATTTTAAGTATAGTGTTTTTTACGATAATACCATCATAATTCAGTCGTCTATTCATATGAAATATAGTTTAAAAGTTTAAATTAAAGAAATTCTAACCTTACTTTATTAATACATGCATTTTATTGCTATTTTTATAAAACAACATGCTTCATTATTTACACAACCTTGTAAAATTGTTGTAGTAACTATTAGAATACTTAGATATTGCAAAAAGCGGAAAGATTCTGTAAAAAAAATGAAAATACAACGAAAAATACAAATTATCCACACTAAACAAGGCTTGTTTGGAAAGTGAAACTGACAGATGTCAATAAAATCGACGTCATCACTCCGGCAGTCCATTAGAATCAACTTTATTTTAATTATACATAATGATCATAGTAACAGTATATAAAGGATAAGACGAAGAAAAATAATTTTATTAACAAAACAATATACAAACTAATTTGTATAGTGTTTCGATACTAGTATTTTCATTCGATACTAGTACTCGGATTCGAATACGTTTTCATTCGATACCGAGTAGTCAGTATCAAATGAAGGTATCGATACCATATGAGTATTTAGTAGTATCGAATCATCCCTAGCCTCGTTTAACTTCACTTCGACACTTCGTCGATCGAGAGTGTACAAGGCGTTTTACGTAGAAGAATGTGTGGTAGGATTATAATAGGAGCGGCCTTGCCTATTTAACATCTGGATGTAAAGTTATGACATGACGTTTTAAATAAGAATGGCATCCTTTTTACGCCTTAGCGAGCACTTAAGGTTCACTTCGCTGTACTGATTCAGGCATAAAAATAAATAAATTTAGAAATATTTGTATACTCGTTAAGACTAACATATTTAAATAATTTCATATATATTGTGTTTTTTGCCATTTTTATTATAAATAAAGTTAATTTTGACCCTACCATACCGTTGGTGTCGTTACCACCATAATACTTAAGGGTTAACACTTTTTTCTTCAGTCTATTGTTCTTAAAATATTCTAATAACTTTTTTTTGATTTCAGGTTAGTTATGTTTATGGATCATCAAATAGCCCTCTTTGATAACTTGTAAGTAAACAATGGTTAGATGGTCTTTTTTAATGGCTACTTTGTAAATAATATTCATATATTAATCTATACTAATAATGCCCAAGTAATAATAGCAATGTGAAAAAATTAGTACCTAGAAAGTGGCAACCATGCATAGGGATCTTGACCTTATAGTTCAACAAAATTTTTTTCTATGTTCTACCAGCTATTTGTCTCAAACATATTTTTATATGAGAAGCAAATAAGCCTGTTCGTATTACCATCATTTTCTCTGATATAACATTTTTAAGAAACCATACCAACCAGAGTCATTTTTAAGAAACTAATCTACTGTACGAAATAATTCTTAAAATGCATTTTGTTAAAATTTAATCAACACATGTATCCTTTCATTTATTCCTAAACTATACCAAAAATTACTTTATTTATATATTTTACTTTATTTTTTCCTAGTAGACTATTAAAATACTCTTTTTTCCTTTATCTCTGTATGGGATCGGTTTCTAAAACTATATTTCTACATAAGTTTTTGTTTTGTTTTATCTTAATATTAATATTCTTGACAGACATGTCTTGTATAAGCGCCTCACATCAGGTCTTCTTTGATTTTCCTGTCTTATTACTCCTTCTAGTAACATCCTTCTTAACCATCTTAACCAATGCTTTATCGTTTTAACATCATTATGTGCCACATAGATTTCTCCTAATGTATTCTTTTTTAACTTTATACATTTTTGTCCACTCATACGTCCCAGCACTATCATTTCAGTTTCATGCATTTGATGCTTTACTTTCGATTTAGGTGTCCAACATTCTGCTTGTCTCATGGCAGTTTTATGAAATTTGTCTTTTAGTTTTATTAGAATCTGGTTGTAACACAACAAACAAATCACCTCCTTCCATTCTATACTCCATTACATACTCTAAATATAATGAATGCATCCTTGATGCTTGATCCTCAATACTTGAAGCTATTACACTGTACCGGGTGGTCCAATAAGCCGATCTCTCGGCTATATATCAGAAACTATTCATGTTATAACTTTAGGAGAAAAAATTCCTTAGTAAAAGTGGTCAAGAGAAATCGCTTGAAATAACTTTTAAGTTTCTGGGTTAACCGCTAGGGGGCGTAACCTGTGAAGAAAACTTTGAAAACTAGTTTTTTGGAAAATATGCCCAATTATACCAAGTGTTAAATAAGTAAACCAGAAAGAGACCTAAATTCTGCACAAAGTTGTTCAAGTACTTTTTTTTATTTTTTCAAATAAAGGGTGGGGGAGAGTGGGAAAGTATTTGTGGATAAATACCTATAACTTTGGTTTGGATCAACCGATTTTAACGAAATTAGTGTCATTAGAAAGAATGTGGAAGATTTAATTTACATCTACTATAAAACAATTGCATTTAGTTTTAATTATTATAGGTAGAGGGTACTTTCGGATAGAAAAAATTAAAATTTGTTTTTTTTTAAAATGTTTAATAGTAACACCTATTTATTGTAAATTATCATGGAACTGGATTAAATTCGTAACAAAATGGCGCAAACCGCATGTTAATAGCTTTTGTCGAACTCGAGATATGAATAAAAACGCATAAACATAAGTAAGTATAGTATTGACCCACCCTGTATTATAAATTATTAAAAATAAGTCAGTAGGTATTTTCAAATTTTTTTATAGCAGAAGAATCTTAATGTTGATACCTATTTTGACCATTGTTATTTCATATGATTAAAAATAGTGTTTTCGAAACTAAGTAGGCTACGACAACGAATATTGACAGGAGTCAAAACATTGTTAAGAAGTGTTATATTATAATTCGAATTTAAGAGTGCACTTTTTTCAATAGATATTAATATTGGTAATATTAGTATTTAATTATCAGTACTAATAATTCGTGATGAGTATATCAAATGCAGAATTGTATGATATGATCGGAGTTTATTTCGAATGTCACCAAAATGCCGCTATTGCCTCACGTATATATTCTGTAAGATATCCTGACAGGAGACATTATGGCAAAAAAGTATTTGAAAGAAAGGCAAGAAGATTAAGAGAAACTGGTAGTTTTCATCGTCCTTGTTTTAAACGACGTAGTAGAGGTATGACCGAAGATAATTCAATCAATGTTCTTGCTTTAATTCAAGAGAATCCACATATAAGTAGTCGGCAAATCTCTAAAGAATTAAACATACCCAAAACTACTGTTCTAAGGATTTTAAAACATCACAGGTTGGTTTTTCATATTATAAAGTGAACGTTTAGGTCAGAAACTTGGAATTCCCTTTAAACTTTAGATTCAACTGTTATTTTAATATTCCGATAAAATCGGCAACAGGACGCTTTTATTCTTTTATCCGTTTCTTAAAAATACTTATGCACGATTTATCTTGTGAACCAATTGTGGATTTTTCAAGATTTTTTGAGTCTTAGTAAATATAGTGGTTTCTTTTTCACCAATATTTATTGTTCTGTTTTTTAGACTGCATCCTTATCATGTAGTTCTCCACCAAGCTTTACATGAGAGAGATTTTGATGCAAGGCTGGATTACTGCAATTGGATGTTAGGTCTGCTAGAAGAACAACCGCATATAATGTAAAACATTTTGTGGACAGACGAGGCTACGTTTAATAGTGCGGGTGGTGTTAATCTGCATAATATGCATTATTGGGCCGAAGAAAATCCGCACTGGATACATGAGGTGCAGGTTCAAGATAGATGGAGTCTTAATGTTTGGTGTGGAATAGTTGATGGAAAGATCGTAGGTCCATATTTCTTTGATAGAACTTTAAATGGTGAAACATATTTGGATTTTCTGGAAAATCAGTTGCCTGTTTTATTGGAAGATATTTCCTTATAAACAAGAAGAAATATGATATTACAACATGACGGGTGCCCTGCGCACTTTTCCAGATGAGTTAGAGATTATTTATATGCAAGTTATCCAAATAAATGGATTGGAAGGGGAAGTATATTTTCATGGCCAGCTAGATCTCCAGACTTAACATGTCTGGACTTTTATCTGTGGGGAAGATTGAAGGACTTAGTGTACCAAACTCGACCAACCACGCGAGATGACATGAAACAGCGCATTATAAACGCAATAAATAGTATATCAACAGCTGACATTAGAGCAGCTGTTATGTCTACGCGCGAAAGATTACATCTTTGTGTGGACAACGATGAAAAACAATTTGAACATTTAATTGGACATTAAATTTTAATGATCGAGATATTTGTATGATCTTTCACATATTTAATTTTAAGTTATAATAACGGGTGAGTCAATACTATAATTACTTATGTTTATGCGTTTTTATTCATATCTCGAGTTCTACAAAAGCTATCAACATGCGCTTTGCGCCATTTTGTTACGAATTTAATCCAGTTCCATGATAATTTACAATAAATAGGTGGTACCATTAAACATTTTTAAGAAAAACAAATTTTAATTTTTTCTATCCAAAAGTACCCTCTACCTATGACAATTAAAACTAAATGCAATTGTTTTATAGTATATGTAAATTAAATCTTCCACATTCTTTCTAATGACACTAATTTCGTTAAAATCGGTTGATCCAAACCAAAGTTATAGGTATTTATCCACAAATACTTTCCCACTCTCCCCTACCCTTTATTTAAAAAAATAAAAAAAAAAGTACTTGAACAACTTTGTGCAGAATTCAGGCCTCTTTCTAGTTTACTTATTTAACACTTGGTATAATTGGACATATTTCCCAAAAAACTGGTTTTCAAAGTTTTCTTCGCAGGTTACGCCCCCTAGCGGTTAACCCAGAAACTTGAAAGTTATTTCCAGCGATTTCTCTTGGCCACTTTTACTAAGGAATTTTTTCTCCTAAAGTTATAACATGAATAGTTTCTGATATATAGCCGAGAGATCGGCTTATTGGACCACCCGGTACAATAATTTTACCATAAAAATTTATCATCTTATTTGTAGTAGTAATTTCAGTATTAATAAGCGTAGAATTTTTTATTTGGCTTGAAAAGTTGATTGTGCCAGTTTTCGTCTTATATATTTTCAAATACTGTCGGCTGCATAATTTCAAAAATACTAAAATTCGAAGTTGAAACAAACCTAAAACATTCAAATGCAATTTTTTCGAAACGTTACAGGCTAGAGAGCACTAGTTTGCGGCAATGTTGCCACTTTAGCTATTCAACTAACATAACAGTGTTGAAATAACTTAGAAATTATTATTAGGGTCAATATTGATAAACAGTCAAATAAACATGTTCTAATCAGCGTAATTGCTTAATTGCCTGGTTATTCCTTATATAAATCAGATTTATCTAGAGGGTGTAAATAAAAATTTTATATTTATTGGCTATAAATGACAGAAAGTTTGCAAATGATTTTGGGCCATTGAACATACCCTAAGAAATAATTAATAAAATAGTCCATCATTTATGATATTTCTTGATTTTTGAACGACTTGACCTTATTGAGTATAATTCAAGTACAATTTTTCAAGGACGTAGAAATGAAAATTTGCTTGAATAAGTTGAATAAGTTGAAAAATAACGCTTTGCTAATTTGCGTCTACGAAATCGGAAAGATCTTAAAAGTAATTTGGTAAAAAAAATTATAACAGTTGTCTATAAAACAAATGCGTTAAGAAACATGCTATCCTTCCGTTGTTTTTGCATAATAATTTTGTACTCAAATT
Source organism: Diabrotica undecimpunctata (assembly GCF_040954645.1). Lineage (NCBI taxonomy): Eukaryota > Metazoa > Arthropoda > Insecta > Coleoptera > Chrysomelidae > Diabrotica > Diabrotica undecimpunctata. The sequence goes on from NC_092812.1 coordinate 17,184,841, forward strand.
CAGTCAGAACTTGTTAAAAATTTTGGTCTGTGAAATATTCTTTGATATCACTAATTTACATAATAGAGCAAATATGCTTTCAAACCAATTTTGTAAAATAAAATTGGTTCGCTACATGGAAAATTAATTATTTAGGTGATATTGGAAATTGAGCGGACTCTGAAAGTTATACTTTTTCCCCGAGTAACTTTTATTTTACTTTTTCTTCCGTGTAAAAAATTTTCCAGACTATTCTGAACAACCAATTTTAGTCTAAATTTGAAATATGATTTACAGGGTGTCCAGAAACTTTCCCGACAAATAAAGACGGGATATTCCTCAGATAATTTTAAGACAATTTAACCCAATTTACCTAGTCCGAAAATACTTTCTAAGGAAGCTAGAGCTCTTGTAATTAGTTTTATTTTTAAGTACCTATAGAACGCCTCTATTTAGAAAAACAAAAGCTGGTACGATTATTTATCCTCCAGAGTTAAATCAATTCTATCAATTCTATCATAGACCTCCGGTTTGAGTAGGTCAACGGTTAATTTAACGCATAACTTTCTTGTCATTAACTTTTAAGCATTGTTGATACTGGATTAATAAATTTTTAGGTATTCTACTACTAAAAGGTACTTTCACTGTAAATCTCTAAGATACACTGTCTTCTAGAAACATCGATTTGAAAATATTTCGTGTTTTCGTCATGAAAATTAAATTAATAGGTTTTGCTTTTGTTTCAATAAACGCAGTACACGATTCGTAAAAAAAGTTTAGGAAAAGAAGCAAAAAATCAAATTGAAACAAAACTTTATTTAAAGGTTTTTACCAACAAAGTATTTATCACGATGAAACGAAACTAACAAAACAGAACAGGTATCAAAGGTAGATAGTTGTAACAGATTCTCGCTGTGATAACCATTAGTCTTTAAGAATTTTTCCCTTTTACTTAGAGAACGCCGAATTTTTGAAATTTCAAATTTATTTCTAAATTCATTGCAAGCACCATTTATTATTAACCAGAGTTGTGCACTATTTCGTATCGGAACGGAATAAACAAATGCTTTTATTTATCCCCAAACACAATAATCGCAAGAATTTAAATCCGGTGACATTGCTGGTCAAGCAACTGTACCACCTCTTCCAATCCAGTGGTCTTCGTAGTTATTATTAAGAAAGTCTTGTTCATTCCTGTTAAAGCGGAAATGGAAGTAATCAGTAACATTTCAACAAGCCGGCAATTCCACAGATCCAAATAGATAGTCGTCAACTACTCATATCTAGACGTTTATGCTAAATGTATGCTGATGCTTACATTCTTGAACAACGTTAGGATTGTCACCAACGTACGAATAATAATACATTTTACTAGTGCATTATGTAAATTAAATTTTCAATTATTGTGAATGTAGCTTTGTCGCAAAATAAAATGTATCTGAAAACATATTTATTTTGATTTTTCTGATTTTTTAACCATCTAGCGAATTTTTCACGAGCACGAAAATTTCATTGTAGTGGTGCTTGTACTTTTGTAAAATGAAAAGGATACAATTGTATAAGATAATTCTTACGGAAGATTTTAAAATTGTGGAAGACATGGCAGATAGCCTTTGAACGCTAACTTCTAGATTTTCCTTAACTACCATTAAAATAACATCTTTATGTGCGCTGTTACATCCTTATGTCGTCCTGTTTTATTAGTTTTTGAGACAGCTGAACCTGTTTCTCTTAATCTTTGATCAAGAGCTGTAAATGTTGAGTGAGTGGGATGCTCACAATTGGGAAATTTTTTAGCGTATCTAGGTTATTCTGCTTGAGCGTGACACCTCATTTCGCGATAAACTAAATATATGTCAGCGTGTTCTTTATTAGTAAAAACCATTTTTGTTGAATTTAGATGTCACAAAGTCACAAAGTACTTGGGTCATGTGTTGAGAGGCGAAAGATATGAATTACTTCAAGTTATACTGAAAGGAAAAGTACAGGGCAAAAAATCAGTAGGAAGACGCCAGAACTCGTGGCTGAAAGATCTGAGGAGATGGTTCGACCGCTCATCCGCAGAGATCTTTCGCGCAGCAGTTTCCAAAACTACAATTGCCATTTGGATCGCCAACCTTCATAAGGAGTCGGCGGAATGAGAAGAAGAAAGTCACAATTAAAGTCAGAAAACTGCAATATCTGGGACATGTCATGAGGGGCGAGCGTTATAACTTGTTACAATTAATAATGCAAGGAAGAATACAGGGTAGAACGAGTCGCGGAATAAGACGCATCTCCTGGTTGAATAATTTGAGAGCTTGGTTTAACTGCACTTCTGCTGACCTCTTTAGAGCAGCGGTGTCGAAAGTGCGAATTGCCATAATGGTTGACAACCTTCTTAGAGGAGATGGCACGTGAAAAAGAAGAAGAAAGTAAAACTAAAAGATAAAATTCATGAACTGACAACAATTTGATAATGAAAAACATAGGTTATACTTTTAAAAATTTAATAATCTATTATTAAGAAAGTTTAAAAGTTGAAGACAAAAAAGTTATGCTTTAAAATAACCGTTGACCTACCGAAAACGGATGGCTATGACCGGTACTACAAATTCGCAATTGATGAAGTCAATTTAACTCTGAGTACCAGTACCAGTACCATCTAATCGTACCAGTTTTAGAGAGAAGCGTTATAGAGGTAGAGATGAAAAAAACTAATTACAAGGCGCCATCTTCAAAGAGGTCTAGCTCCCTTAGGAAGCATTTTCGTACTAGGTAAATTGGATTAAATTGTCTTAAAATTATATGAGGCATCTCTGTTCTTCGTTTGTCAGAAGAGGTTCTGGACACCCATATGCGTAAAAAACAAAAAAGGTAAATTTTTCTCACAGTAAAGTTCTAATTTTTTTTTTAATTTATGGCGGGAGCTAACTGCAAAAATATTATGAAGACAGATAAAAGGTATAGTATTTTTCAGTCCGCAAGTTTATTTGAGACAATTTCAAATTTTTTATGTTGTACTTTTATAAGCTGTCAAAGAATTCGCTATTTTTATTTATATGAAATTGCATTACAAAAAAATTATCTTCTATCCATTCTTGTGATATAGCCCGGTCGTGATAGACATTTAAGGTTATCAAAATTCGCATAGAGCTAAAAATTGGTTGAATATTTGGAACACCATTATACACGAAATATGAGAAGTCCAATTAATCACACATCTACAAAAAAAGTTATTTAAGGCCAAAGGTGGCAAATCTGCATTTTAAGTCAAACGGTAAGTTTTATCATAAAATTACATCACGCAAAATAAATCATGCAATTTTCAATAAAAATTGTCTTTACGTTTTTTCTTCTAAGGGTCGCCGTGTTGGAGATATAATGATTTCTGGTGGTAGGACATGAGGTGAACGATGAAAAACAGCTGCTGCCTCGTACATTATAATATCAGAAAGAGAAAAAATATGTATAAGTCATTTTGACTGAGAAAAAACTGAGAGACCCAATTGTAATGTAAATGTAAAAGATTTTCACCGCACAGCAGTCATAATACTGTGGCATATCGATTTTAAATGATCAATTTTTGATAGATTATTTTTTAGAATAACTTTCTACAAAAAATGTTTCTTCAGCGAGTCTGGAATTTCGCTGTTTAAATATTCAAACATATAATTTTCAAATACTGTAGATTGAACATCTCGGAATATTGTTGTAACAGCTTCCAGGGTCTCAAATCATTCTTCTTTTTTAAGTTTCATGTAAAATATCATAAAGATTGTCTCTAAAACATATTCCGACCCTCCACACATATATTTTTCTTATATTATTAAGTGTTTTATTAATTATTTGTTCACATATTAAGTTTGATTAACCAGTGTGTGTGTGTGTGTTTTTATGTTACGGAAATAATACGGTCCTGTAGACACTGCCCTAGTATACTTACAAAACTAGAAGTTATTTCGTCGCACTCACTCAGTCTTTGTATAACCAACGCAAGATTTTTTTTATATAACACCTGTACGGTGTTTGTATACTGCTATCTGGTCACAAATGACCAATTATCAGTTATTTTCTGACCTAACTTAATGAACGGCAAATACTTAAATATATCAACTAATGCACTTCAACTAACATGCAATAACATTACAGCACTATACTCTGCTTTTTACAATGAACTGTTACACTAACTCAAATAGTTTTGTCCTTATGAGTCTTCTCTTTAGTTCAGTGTTGTCAAGAAGCTGGATTGCCTCGACATTCACATGACTATGCAGCCTCTGCTCGTGACTTGCTGCCGTTCTCTTGATTATTTCGGACACAGTTTCCATACCTAGGTCCTAGTGGAGGTTGCTGTTACGGATATACCAAGGAGCATCAACAATGTTTCTCAGTACTTTGTTTTGAAATCTCTGGATAATGTAGATTACTAGCTTTGGTAGAGCCCCAGAGTTGGCACTCATATACCCATACTGGCCTCAGTACTTGCTTGTAAATCGATAATTTATTATGAATGGATAATGTTGATAATAATTTTTTTCCAATCAGCCAATACAATTTCTTATATCTAATATCAAGCTCCCCTCCTTTCTTTTTGACATGGACCTTTCAGCGCAGCTTCGCGTCTAGGGTGATGCCCAAGTATTTTGCTGACGTTGCATAAGGAACTTGGGTATCATTTATTCTAACTGGGAAATTTTCTATTTTTTTATTTGTAAAGTTAATGTGTGCAGATATAATCTCATTTAATTTTATTCGCCATTTTCTGGTCCAGTTATGTATTTTATTTACTGATAGTTGCAACTTATCAGTCGCTTCTTCACTAGTGTGACTGTATCATCCGCGAAGGTGGCAATATTGTTTTGTTCTAACTAACTCTGGGATGTTACACGTATACAATAGGTACAGGACCGGACCTAAGACACTCCCTTGTGGCACGCCAGCTTTGATCTCCCTTAAGTCGGTGTACACTTCTTCTTGTTTTACTCTGAAATATCTATTCACAATGTATGATTCTAAGATTTCTAAATACTGTTTAGGCATGAACGTTTTTAGTTTATAGTTTAAATCCTCATGCCAGACTTTATCAAATGTCTGTGCTACGTCCAAGAAGATTGTAGAGCAGACTTTCTTTTCTTCTAATGTCTTTTCTATTATATTCGTTATTCTGTGAACTTGATCTATAGTGGAATGTTGATTTCTGAAACCAAATTGATGATTTGGTATAAGATTTTTTCTTTCTATTATTGGTTTTAATCTTTTCAATAGTAGTTTTTCAAATAGTTTTAACATCACCGGAAGGAGTGATATTGGTCGATAGGATGTCACTTCATTAGGAGGTTTACCTGGTTTGGCAATCATAATGACTTCGACTACTTTCCAGAGTCTGGGAACATATCTCAATCTAAAAGCAGCATTTATTAGGTGTGTCAGCTTAACTATGGCTTTTCTTGGTAGATTTTTTAATAGTTCTCCTGTTATACGATCATATCCTAGAGCTTTCTTAGGATTTATATTCTCTTTTATCTCTGTTGATACTTCTCTAAATGATGTCAATATTATTCTTTCTTTAATTTGGAATGGTTTTTCCCATCTTAGTTCTTCACCATCATTGTCGTTGGGTTTGAATGTGCTTTCTTAATGATCTGCAAATCGTTCTGCTTTCTGTTCGTTACTTCTAGTCCAGTTGCCGTTTTCCAACTTGATAGGAGGAGAATGAATAATTGGTCTCGTCATTCTTTTTGTTGCCTTTCATAACGAATAATCTGTGTTATGATCAGCTGTTAAATTACTTAAAAAATAATTAATTGTTGAATTTTTTATATTCTGTATCTCCCTTTTTAGTTTTTGTGTAGCATTATTTAGACTAGTTTTGTCTCCTGGAGCTCTGTATTGCTGCCGTTTTTTTCTTGACTTTCTTTTTCTACTATGGGTTCTCTGATTTCTTTTGGATAGTTGTTCCTTTTTCTTCTAGTTGTACCAACGCAAGATAAACACTTTTTTTATTTAAGCTGCCAAGTGTCAGAACGAGCATCCACAGTTCAGCCCAATTTTCAGCGCACTGGAAAGAGAACAAGAAGCAGAAATCATAGGTAAAAACATTATATCATTGTTATTTAAAATAACACCAGCACCGTTAAAATAAACATTTGATAGGTGTAAACTCTTATAATTAATTAATATATTTAATCATCGTCCTTCAAGAACGAATTTGAAATTAGTTGAAGTGGTCAATTAAAAGAACAAAATATAAAATTTTTAAAATATTTGGGCATTCTTTACTTTATAGTCGTCTAAAATCATCCGAGATTGCTCAACTTATGCCAAAACCATTCCTCATCTTAAGTCCGTAGATCTGTTATAAAAACTTCATCATCGTATCATATTACGCCATCGTAAGCGTCTAGCAGATACAGATCACATACAATTTTACGAGCGTTAATTTATTCTTCTAAATAAAGGGTGGAGATATATATATATATATATATATATATATATATATATATATATATATATATATATATATATATTTATATATATTATGAACTTATTGCTTTATATTTAAAATAACGTAAGAAATTAAAAACTAAATATTTATTGAGCTCTTTAGTTTTTTTTTTATTTTAATTAACGTGTCTCGACTACGAGATCATTGACACGATGACAGTATAAGTCAATATAAGGTATATACAATTTTACATTTGACAATATACAGTACTTATTTTATACAAATTTAACCGTTACACATAATTATTAAACTTTAGAGTTTACTCTTGATTATAATTGCTAGATTTATTCTCGCTGTTTGAAATCAGAATTGGAAAGTGATTGCTATCAAAGAGACTGTCGAAGACATGCCAGTTTAATAGAGATGATGACTTTGGGTCAGAAAAGCTCAAATCAATTGCTGAAAATGTGCCAGAAGATATTGCAGTATGTACTTGATCCGGTATTTAATAGGCAAGTGCTAGAACAATTTAATACATTTTCAATGACTTTTCCCCTTCCAAATGTTTTATCAGAGCCCCACATAATATTATGTGCATTGAAATCACCCACAAGAAGATAAGGAGTGGGAAGTTGATGGATTAAATCATACAGTTCCTCTTCTGAAAGTTTGTAATTAGGTGGTACATAAATGCTACATACTGTAATTTTGCTGGGACACCAGATGGAGACTGCGATTGCTTCAATGCCAGTAGTGAGTATGTGATGTATAGAAAACAGATCTCTGGAAACAAAAATTGAGGTGCCGCCACTGGCTCTCAAGAAGTCCTTTCGTAGACAATGGTAACCTTCGTAATTTTTAAGTTGGCCAATTTTGGTATCTTTAAAGTTTGTCTCTTGTAAACCATATAAAATCTGCTTCTGTTTCTGCGATCAATTGTTGGATTCTTTCGTATCTCAGATAGAATCCGTCACAATTCCATTGAATTAATTTGAAAAGTAACTAAGTAATTAAAAGGTAGATTTTTGGGACTTTTGTGATGTATCTGAGAGATAATCGTCGTCAGTTGATGATTGTGATACTTCAGCGTTGCTATTATCTGTGGTTAAATATTTCTTTAATTTTTTCGTTGTTCTAGTAACTCTACCCTTAACAGATCTTTCTGTTAAAGAAGAATATATCTTATACATATCGTCCAACATGACCTGTATATCTGTAGTAATTTGCAGAGCTTCGATTATTGGGTTGCCGTTGCCAAATGAGTTCTCGAGGAATGCAATAATCTGATCAGCTGTTAACGAATAGTCATTCGGATTTGTGTTACAGAGATTTTGTATAATTGTCTTTGTGTTGTATGATAGAATAGCTTCGTTTGTGGACTGCATCCTAGGTTTCTTTTTAACTAATTTTGGTTTATCAGTGCTGGAGGAGTGCTCAGGAGGGGGCATTACATCAACGTCGGATGTCTGGTCTTCAAGAGAATTTGTGTCATTAGTTGATGAATGCAGTCGTTTGACACCTGGTGCTGGTAATAATGTAGTTGCTTGAAGATTCTCAGAATTTGTATCAACTATTGTAGTTGTTGACAATGTTGATGATAAATTATTTGATTGCGGCAATGAGGTTGTTTGTGTATTTGTGTTAGGACATTTGTTTGCTGTATGTCCAGGCTGTTTACAAAGGAAACACTCCATACGATCTGTAGACAAGAATATTCTATATGCGATATTCTCATACTGTATTAAAAGTGACGTTTGAAGCTCGTAGTTCTCAGTAGCTGGAATAACGTAGACTTGAGTCTGAAACTCATAATATGCAAGTACTCATCTCCTGGGATACCTGCCTTTAATAATGATATAGGCGACACCATTTGAAGTCCGAAATCTTTGAGTGCCTGTTCTATGACCTCATTAGGTATGGATGGACAGATATTTGATATTAATATTCTCTTAGCTGGAGAAATTAGTCTTCTTATACTCAGCTCAACAGAATTGACACTTACAGTGGAATGCTCTAATATAAGCTGGTCTACAAGTTCGGTTCTTGATAAGTAGATACACACTCGGTTCTTTGATATTTTCGATGCAAAACAAACATTTTTGGGATTAACGATGTTTCCAACTGCTTTAACGTAGTCCAATAACACAAGATTGGGATGAGAATGTATGATAAATGCTTGTTATTTTTTTGGAAAAATAGGTTTAGGTCTTGTTTTGGCTGCAGCAACGTATGAAATTGTAGGTGTATTGTTTTCTCCGTCATTCGTTAACATTATTGATTTAGTTACGTTTGAAGTAGTTTGTTCAATTTGGTTGCCCTTGTAGTCAAAAGCAACAGGTTTAGGATTATCCATAGTGGTTGTAATTATTGGCCAGTATCTAGATAACAACAACACACCATGTCGTATTACTGGTTGCCTATAAAATTGGCATAAAGCGAAAGGCGATTTGAAATATATTAGTGTTTCACTAATGAGCACAAAAAAGTTCAAAGATACACAAAATAAACAGTTCAATGCAACAATTATAGTCGGATATTAAATATTACATTTACGCTTACTCGTAGGCAAGAGTTAACAGCAGTTTCCAATACACTACACCTTTATGTTTATATGTCCAAAATTTAGTAAAAATTTACAATCCAAATATTCACTTTAAAAACTTAAATAACGATTCTCAACATACAGAACGACCTTCACACGTTCAGACACCGGAATCCAAATCGCTCTTTAGTTTTAAAAATACCTTACGCGAATATTTCTAGTTACAAGTAAAAATAAATATATTGCTTTTCTTATAATAAGTAGTCTTGGTGTTTCTCGGTTATACATATATATATATATATATATATATATATATATATATATATATATATATATATATATATATATATATATATATATATATATAAGCGGGGATCCTACAGCTTCTGCCGCTTCCCGCATTTCGATCGCCATCTTTTTCTATCTCTCCGGTTATACATACCTACTAAAATATAATAGTCCAGGAAATGAAGCATTTCACCTCGCAATTTTTTCGTCCTGCGTGGATTGACTTGAAATTTTAACAGAAGGTAGGTAATAGCCTAAAGATCAAAATCTATATCGAACCAAAGTGCGGCAAAGCCTTGGGGGTGGTTGCCACCCCATCTCGGGCGTGAAAATTTTTTATTACGTTTTAACCACAGGTTTCGATTAAAATGATTAAAGTGATTCTAAACAAAAAATGTTCCATACATTTGTTTTGTAAAACTGATATTTTTCAAGTTATTCGCGATTGAAAGTAACAACATTTAGACGAAAAAATCGACGTTTTTAATCGATTTTTCGCGAATAACTCGAAAATGGTGCATTGTATCAAAAAAATTGTAGAGAACAAATTTGTAGCTTTTCAAAAGGTAAATACAATTCATTTTTTAAAATGTTTTGCGATATAATAGAAACCGAAATACGGCCTATCAATGTTCAGCGGTTTTCTTCAAATGCCAAATTTGAAAGATTCAAAGTCAAATATCGGGAAAATGATGCATTTTTGGAAGAAAACTCATAGAGCCTTTTTTAAAGTACATAAATAGGCCTATCATAAAAAAAGACTCTAGCTCAAAAATTGAGTGAGTTATGATGAAAATAAGGTCAATACTTCATTTTTTTACGAAAAAATCGATGAAAACAACCCTCTAACGACCCCCATAATTAAAATCAATCTTCACCCTTCTGCAATTCTCTTTGTACATGTATTCTTAATACGTCCAAGAAGTTTGACCCATTTAAAATGCTTAGTTTTAGAAAAAGTACAGCTTAAAGCGAGAGACGATTTACAATTTCATATTTTTTACCCTTCTTTTTTTAAATATCCCCGAAAATACTGAATATATGACAAAAAATAGAAATGTACTAAATTGTAGCTTTTTTAATGACTAAAATTTTTCTTTATTTGAATTTGTTGTACAATGAATATTTGGCGAGATATAGCCGTTTAAAGCATCGATTTACGATCAAGCACCATCTTCTTCGAGCCCTTTAAACTCACCCCATTTAAAAACCAAGGGTTCCAAAAAGATTTAATTCACAGATCCTTGTAGCTCTTAAAAACCTCTACAAAATCGTTTTAGAAGAAATACTGTATCGTTAAAAATGAAGGAAATACGTTAAAAAAACCAATTAATTTTTTGAAATAGGGTACCCAGATAGTTCAAAATTAATAGCTTTTTCCCATGCTTTTACTGGCTGTGATACTGTATCTGCTTTTTACAATAAAGGTAAAAAAAAATTTTTTGATATTCTTCAAAAAAGACCGTACATGAGGGAACATGCCGAAATTTTTTACAGTAGTACTGCTAAGCTTGAGAAGATATTTTAGATGCTGGCAGATACTGTGCAATAATGTTGTACGGAACTGTTAAAGACACGCAGCTTACCAAGTTAAAAAAAATAAAACATTTGGAAGCTTTTCTCGAACAGTTCATCAAAGCTACAACGAAAAACTGTGCGGTTAAGCTATCATCCCTTCTGCCCACTGTTGATACCTTAGATGAGCATTCAAAAAGATGGTATTACCAAATTCAACAGTGGCTTGGCAATGAAAATATCAGAGCAACAGATTGGGGATGGTATTCCAAAGATGGTTTGTTATTACCCGTACGCATGAACAAACAACCTGCACCCGATGAACTTTTGAAAATTATTTTTTGCCAATGCAAAAAAGGATGCGGCGTTTCATGTGGGTGCAGAAAAGTTGGTTTATACTGTAACTCTACTTGTTTTGGGTGCTCAGGTCAAGGGTGCAATAATAGTCCACCAATAATTGAAGAAGATGAGGATGACATAGATCACGATGAAGATGTAATTGATGACGAATAAAATTAATATTATAATTGTTTTACCTGTAAATGTAAATATTTTCAACTATTTATGTAAATGTATAAAAATATATGGTGCCTTTTTATGTTGATAAATTTTTTTGTATTTAATTCTACTTTTTTCAATTTATATCTATTAAATTAGTTTATAAAAACTGCAATGTTGTAAAGGGTGATTTTCAAAAGTTGAAAAGTTGCAAAATTTTGGCAAAAAAGTGTTTTCACCTATAGCACTCATAACAATTGATTTTTAAGGGTTGAAAATTTATGAAATTGTATTTTAAAGTATAAAAAAATCACTATTTAACTAATCCAAACCAAATTTCACTCATCCTAAGATTTGTAATGTTATTTTACAATTTTTGAAAATTAGGGGTAATTTTCACCCCTAAGAACAACCAGGGTTAATTGGCATAACATAAACTATAAAGCAGAGGGTGAGGAGCTTAAATCCAAATTTTTATCCAAATCGATCCAAGGCAAAATCATTTTTTTAGAATTAGTAATTTTTTTACATTAATCTCTAACAAGGGTTGCTTTTTAAGGGTTGAAATATGATGGAACTCTATTCAAAAGTATAAAATAATCATTATTTAACTAATTCAAACCAAATCTTACCTATATTCAGGTTTAATATGTTATTTTATAATTTTTGACAATTAGGGGTAGTTTTCACCCCTAAAACCCTTCAGCGCACTTCGGTTCGATATAGATTTTGCTACCTTCTGTTAAAATTTTTTCAACTCAAACCATGCAGGACGAAAAAATTGCGAGGTTTTAACTTTTTTCGAGCTTCATTTCCTGAACTATAATTTATATTTACTTTTATTGATACTTATTGGAGTTCATAACTTTAAATGTATTTACATATTGAATTTATTGGGATCAATCTTTAAAAGTTTAATGTTTAATGATCAACTTACTGAAATAATTAATTTAATTGCTGTTGAGGAAGACACAGATTTAGATAAGGAATAATTAATTAGATTTGAATTCGCTGATAGTATTAATAAACTAGCTCTCTATATTTTACACATCGTTCATCATTGAACATTAATGATAGTGAAAGTCAAAATTTATCCACTTATTAGATTAAAAACTAATGCAAATCTTCCAAAACTAACTTTAAGTATATTTGCTGGCAAGATTAGCTATTTTCCCACATTTATACGAGTATAATACTTTTGTACATAATAATTCAGATCTTTCTAATATAGAAAAGTTAAGTTATCTTCTGCAATTATTTAGGGGAGTACCTTACAATTTGACTAAAAACATTAATTTAGCAAGATTCAAATTATACAGGGAGTCTTCGAAAATAGCGCGTTCCTTCAAGGTATGGATATAATACACAATTTGAAACAAAACAGTCCTCTACACTTTTTCTAAACTTAAGCGTTTCCAAAAAAAAACATTGTTTTCCATATACGTAAATTTTTATTTTCAGAGAATTAATTAATCTGAAAGTGAAATAATAACTTAAATAATCTCTAAGTGAAATCATTTCTGAATAAAATCTAATTTGTGACTTTGGAAATTTATCATACCAACCCTTGTTAATTCACTATTCAAGGTTGTTGACATCTGAGGAAATGTAGATAATGAAGGTAAACGGGACTTTTTTAGAGCATTATGAAAAAATGTTCAGAATTTCATTTTAATAAAAACTTAGCCTCTCTAGAAAAATTACTTTTTCTTTCGCTCAATGGTACTTCATTCTAAAGAATTTACTAATGAATAAATTGGATGTAGAAACAATTGGAGCTTTTGAATTATAGTTTGCTTCAAAAAGTGTACATATTAGTAAGTGATCAAACATTAAATCTTTTAGTTCCGATAATTTTAATAACGTAAAGCAGTCGTCTCGTCAATCTTTTACATTTCTGACCAGTTCTATCAGAAATAAGTACCTGTTCTATGGTTCTGACCATGCTATATTAAATGCAATCAATTTCCTGCTGAATCGCCTCAAAAATGTTTTGACTTTGCTAAACAGAATAAAGGTTGTATACACTGTTTCTCTAATACTCATGTTACGGTCAAATGTGTTTCATTAAATGTATGTAAATATTGCAATAAGAAATATCACACTATTCTTCACTTTGATAGTCTGAAGGCAAGTAACTACTCTTCTTCTTTTTATGATAAGGTTGCTAGTTCATCGAACGATCCCGTGCCTTCTGTTTCCACCTTGTCAAATACTTTGACAAATAATGTATTGCTCTAACTACAGCTACGATCTATGTTCTTGATCATTTTGGTAAAACCTTGGAAGTTAGAGCCTTGTTAGACAGTGCGTCTCAAGCTAACTTTATTAGTAAAGAATGTGCAGACAAATTAAGTAAATTCAATGCAATATCAATACAGGGTCTTGATTGAATGTGTACTCAAACCAAATCAGGTGTAAAATTAAAAATTTCTTCGTTTTATGACATAAACTTTCATTACAAAATAAATGCAATAACTCTTCCTCAAGTCTACCAAAACATGCCACATCTGCCATGTTTTGTCACATCTGCAACATTCTAGGTTATCTGATAAAATGGCAAATATCCTCTACAGAGTTGATGTTATATTGGAAGCAAATATTTTTTATTATATCTTGACAGGGAGAAATATTAAAACTCGGAATGATCAGCTCTTAAAACAGGTTTTGTTTATGTTTTAATGGGAAATATTCCACCTACAAATATCACAAACATGCATTTCTTTCTTATTTCATTTTCTACTGATGACACTCAATAATTGGATGTAACACTGAAAGAGTTCTGGGCAGTTGAAGAATTACCAGAAGTTAAATATTCTTCTCTAGGAGACTCGGTATGTGAGAGTTATTTTTATTAACTAAATAGTCCTGCTGTTTTACCGTTTTTCATTCTTTTGAGGGCATCGCTTAACTCTCCGGTTTTTATCTCAATTATTTGTGCATGTTCGGATATTTCTTCCACTTCGATCTCTTGGAATTTACATCTATTTTCTGTCAGTAATACCTCATAACGGTGTTTCCACTGTTTCAGATCTATTAACTGTAAGTTAGATTTTTCCTTTCCTTCCCCTCGGAGAGACTTTATCACCTTCCACGCTTGCCCAACTCTTGTTCCACCCATATAACTATCCACCTCTGCACATCTTCGATCCCACATCTCATTTTTACTTTTAACTACTTCTCTTTTTACATCTCGATTTAATTTTTTATATATGTTTTAATCTTCCTCCTTTCTCGTTGACATCCATTTCTGATAAGCAGTTTTCGTCTTGTTTACTAACGTTTGCATATTCTCCGACCACCATTCTTGATTTTTTGTTTTATGTTTGTCTCAAAGCTTCATTTGAAGCCTCATGAATGCATTTTTTAAGTTGCTGGTATAATTCTTCCGCTGATATATTTTCACGATCCACATTTTGTAATTTTGTGGCCAGTCGTAATTTGTAATGAAATTTCGTTGAATTTTCTTTTAAGCTTTTTAGGTTACATTTAAGGGATGTTACTTCTTGTCCCTTTTCTATATTCTGTACCTGAGTGTTATTGTTTTTGCGATAGTTAACTATCACGTTGGCCATAAGTAAACGATGGTCGGATCCACATGCTTATCCACGGTATACCCTTACGTCAGTTGTTTTCAGCTGGGAAGTTTGACGTTGGATTACATAGTCAATTATCGAGAGCAGATTCCTAGTAGATTATATCCATGTAAATTTGTGGATGTCTCTATGTTGAAAAAAGCCATTCATAATTTTAAGAAACATTGTTTCACAAAAATCTCTAAGACGCATGTTGTAATTGGTTATTTGTTCCCCATTTCTTCCTACGACTCTATTATTTTCTTCTCTCCCTACTCTGCCATTTAAATCTCTTAGTATAAAGATTTCAAAGTTTTATTTACCTTCAGAGAGTATTTCATTCAACTGTAACTTTTTCATTTCCAGTATTAGCAGTTGTTTATTTACTTCAGTCGACGATTTAATATTGTTAGCTCTGTTATCTTTACTCACTCCACTGAAGATATGTATATATTCTCCTATCTCTTCATTTCCTTTTCCTTTTTTCTTGGCCTCGGTGAGAATACTATCTATTTTTGTTTCCGCTAATTCTTTGAATGCTTCTGCTCATTTGGTTCTAAGTGCTTGTACATTCCATGTCATTTTCCTTTTCCGTTTCATTAGTCGTCTTTGTTTTGATCCATTCTTTGTATTTCGAGGCTTTTGGTCGAAATTTTTAGCATTTATTTTTGTTGCTAGCCCATCGCCTCAACCCTCCTCCTTTATCTGGGCTTGGGACCGGCATCGGCATTTACTGAGCTACTCAATCCACCCAGCACTTATCGGAGGTGGAGTTATTATTTAAATTATTATTTATATATTTTTTAAACCAGAAACATCTCAAATTAGGTTAGGAAATATTTTTATACAACAGGTGTTTTCGTACCCACAAGTAATGTTCGAGACTTTATTAGTACTTCGATAACAGAGCGTTTCATTTGTATGTTATACACGTATAACAGAGATCGAGTGATGTATTGATTGTGATTTTTCATCTTTTTTAATCTTTATATCTCCGAAACGATTACTCTTAGGAGAAAAAGTAGACATTTTTTTTATAGATAATTGCATGATCTACAATGTTTGTTCAACGTATTTTTATGATAAAACTTACCGTTTGGCTGAAAAACGCAAAAAACCTACATTTGCGACATTTGACCTTAAATAACTTTTTTTATAGATGTAAGATTGATGTAAACTTTTTGTATTTCATTTATAATGGCTTTATGAACATTTATACTAATTTTTAGCCCTATGCGAATTTTTATACCCTTTCCCTTATTTTTTGAGTTAACTTGACCGGGCTATATTATATTTCCGAGAAATTCAGGATAAAATGTTAAAAAAGAGTGGTTTGTAACGTTTATATTTTGTTAGAGTATATTTAAATTCTAGTTATAAACAACCTTGCGAAAACATTTCTACAAAAATTTAAGGTGCGACTCACTACAACCAACCTTAAACTCTAAATAAAGAGTCCTGTCTGGGCTATCTATTATTAAATGAAGGTTTAAATTTACTCGTTTTATTTATGGATTAATTCAGCATTTCTGAGAGTTCGTAAATAACACATAAATTTTTGTAATAGATAATAAATTCACTTCAATTATGATACTATTCATGTAAACATCAGACTAAATATTCTCCCTTTCCCTAGATAGCTTATTGCAGTTAATTAAGATAATTATTTTAATGAAAACCAGTCATGCTTCATTGTAGTGAACAAATCAAATATAGTAGTAGTATGTTTCTACTCGCAAATAAAATAAGGTCAACAACATGCATATATTACGGTTAGAATGACGGATAATTTAGAAATAGTTATTTGCTTTAATTCACTTAGGGATATTTGTTTATTGATTGAAAAATGATGCCTCTATTTTCAGCAGGTGTACACCTAATCACACAATATATATATATATATATATATATATATATATATATAAATAACATAATTAATCAATAAATCGCAGTATGATTAAATCAGTTGCATGTGCTAAAACAGTTATTCTCGTTAAGAAATAGAGGAGCTCCAAGATACCATGTCTTGTTCTTTATGTGTGCTTCTGCTAATGGGAAACACTGAAAGGTAATTAGATCAATTAGTGGAGCAGTGGAGACAGATTCTTAGTGGAACAAAGTTTTAAACTTAGTAGGATAATGATAGAACATCTAGAATGTTTAATTGTAAATGAGTTACCACTAGAAATTAAATGGTGACATTCGGAAAAAATAATTGTTAAAATTATTTAAAAATTTTATCCGTCTAGCATCAATGCTAAAGAAAAGTGGGGGATGCATGAAGTAAAATTAGAGCAGCGTGGTTAAACTAAAATAAAGAAAATGAGGTCTGCATGACAAAAAGTTCAATCTTCAATACTCCGAAAAACTAACTATAATGTATGACACCGAGATTTGAAAAAAAGAACAAAGAATGAATGTTATACATTTACGGGAAAATAATATGAACATTCAGTTTGTGTTTATTTCACTATCCTGCAAAGTTTTCTCCATTTATCACAGAAATTCTTGTGTTCTTACGTTTCCATGTTCCTTTATCCTTTCTTTCTACTTCCTATTTTCTGGTCTTGTACTATTGTAGATCTGTTTAAATTCTAGGTAGCATGACTGTACCGTTATATTACAGGATCCAACTTATAAATACACTACATTTTGGAGACGGTTATCGCTGTATTCCCGTTCTCCTCCGCCAATCCTCCCGGTCCAAGGCTCCCCCTTCAAAGCTCTCGATTCCATCGCTCTTCTAATTCCTTTATTCCATGAGCGTCGAGGTCTACCTCTTTTTCTTCTTCCAGGGGGCTTCCATCACTAAAGTTTTTGGGGCCAACATTCGTCAGGCATTCTTTTAAACCTATCCTTTCTATTCTGTCAATGACCGTTTCTGTAGCATTCATGTTATTTCTTATAGATTAGTTGGTCTTTCTTTCCAGCCTTGATGTTCTAGCACTTCTTCTCAAATAATCCATTTCAACTGCCAACAAACTTCTCTTCAGGTCTGCATTACTTGTCCATAGTTCAGAGCCATAACAAAGAACTATATACACATTTCAAACCTTGCATCTGAATAACTAAATATACTGTTTTCTTCATGCTGATTTGTAACCCCCATTTTACATATTCTCTGTATGGACGCTTTATCATTAATTCTAGATCATAAGAATCTTGAGCTAGGACGACTTGGTCAACCGCAAACTTCAGGGAGAAGAGTACGTTATTTACTATGGGGATTCCCATTCCTTGCCAGTGGTTTTTTCGATTTTAAAGGGCTGCCTCAATATATAAATTAAACAGTAAGGGTGACATTCTTGTCTTAGTCCTTTAGTTACTTTTATTGGCTCTGATAGTCTATTTCCGATTTTTTGGTAAGTAGTGTTATCCCTGTATACTTCTGTGATTATTCCTAAAAGGTATGGACTAATGCCGAGTTGTTGTAAAGCTTGCCACAATTAAAGTCTTGGAATTGTATCATACGCCTTTTCTAGGTCGATGAAGGCTAGATGTACTTCGTTATTACCCGCTTTTCTTTTTTCTATTATTTGTAAGAGTATAAACAAGTTATCAGTGCAAGACCTACCAGGCGTAAATCCACTTTGGTCTTCGCTAATTAATTAGATGTCTTACATCATCTTGTATTTTTCCATTTATTATCTTTCCAAACAATCTCCCGAAAGTAGGTAGGACACTTAATCCTCTGTAGCAGTTAGGATCTTTTCGATTACCCTTTTTAAAGATACACACTTGGTGAGCGGTTTTCCATTCAGAGAGTACCTTAATTTGTTGGCAGCAATGATTCATTAGAAAAGTTATTCGTTCTATTGGGAGTGGACCTCCTGCTTTAAGTAACTTTACTGCTATATTGCCAGGTCCTGAAGATCGCCCGTTTTTCATTTTACTTAACGCAGTACGGACCTCGTTGTTAGTAGTATGTTTGTGTCCATACTGTATTCCTCTCCCATATATTCCAATCTGGACACTTGGAGTAAATTGTTATATTATATTCTTATATATTTTGTTTTTTTCTTGTATCATTTCTTTTACGTTTTCGTATTTTTTTCGATTACCATCCATGGTGTTTCGTGGTGTTTTTTATCGTTGTTCTCTGTTCCTAATACGTCATAAGCAATTTTCTTTTGCTATCGTTTTGAGGTTGTTGTATTCTTGTTCTACATCCATATTTCTTTCCATCTCATTTATTTCCTTTTCTAATCTAGATTAAAAAAGATGTTTAATACTTGGTTGGAATAAAAGGTGTAATTTATAACTCTCTGTTTTGTACTGTGTAGTATTGTTTCTCTCACTTTTGGTGTTCTGTTTGTAGTATTGCTTAAAGGGGCACAAAAGATTAGCTAGAAGAAAATAAATCATCTGTTCCACAGTTAGATCCTCTTTTTACTCTTCCGTCGTGGCACTTAAATTTTGATTTCTGTCTCATTATTATATAGTCTATGATCGACTTCTGTTGAAGTGAAGGTCGTTCGTAAGTGTATTTATGAATATCTTTATGTTGGAATTGGGTATTCATTGTTTTTAAACCAAAAAGTTGACAGAACTCAATTAATCTGTATCCTGAACCATTTTTAACTATTTCTCCGTGCCATTTCACCACGTCATAGTCTATTTGAGAACCTACTCTGGCATTTAGGTTTCCTAACAGTATTGTTTCTTGATGACTTTTTATTTTATTACATATGTTTGATAACTCTTTATAAAATGAATCTTTAACTTGTGGATTTAAATCGTCTGTTGGCGTATAGACTACAACAACTGTTGTTTCGATGCCGTACAATGTAACAGTTATTGTCAGAATTCTTTCAGAGATATACGCGTAGTCTTTAACATATTTTTTAACAATTTTTTATAAGAAGTGAGACCCCTGATTTAGAGTGTACGTGTTTCTCTACTCCTGGCCATATATGAATGTAGTCTTTAATCTGTTCATTTCCTTGGCCTTTCTTTTTGTTTTGAAAGTTCACTATGATGTCCATTTTTTCTTCGTCATTTCAGTTACAATTTCCATTGTCTTGTGAGTCATGCCCTGAGTGTTCCAAGTACCAATTTTCAAAGTCCTTTTATTTGACAGGTGTCGTCGTCGTAACTTTCCATCCATATTCCGAGGCTCAGCGTTATAATTTTTAGTCAAAAGAGTTTTTTCCTGATGATGACGGACGGGCCCATGGCTCCAACACCCAAGCTTGGAGGGCAAGGGTTTTCTGATGGGGTTTCTTCCCTTAGTCGACATGTTCCAGTTTTAAGGCGCCAGAAACTCGCCTTTCACCCTCTCTCCGCTGCCTTTTTTTTGTTTTATTGCAATATAAGAGTCAACATCTCACCTCCGAGGTCCATAACCAGCCTTTAATCACCACATCAAAATGCATAAAAGTAAAGAAACCTTAACATGTTTTGTAAACGCAAGTTGAATGTTCTTTGCAAATAAATGCAATACACTTAGGACAAACGCGTTCGCATTTTAGATCCTTTTTGGATTGACCCATGGAGCATCTTTCTTTTCAGAATTTTGTTGACAGTCGAGACCTCATTGTAGTTGCCAATTTTCACAAATTTTCTCTTTTCTTTAAGAATATGCTTTTGGAGCTTTCTGTTTTTAGTTTGTCTTGTCATGTACGGCAAAATTAATTCTGTGTAAAGTTCCTTTATCAATAATCTCCATTTATCATTTCGTCCATTCTTGTAGTTGGAGTGTTCAGTCAAACCTAAAATGCCTTAAGCGTCCCTATATCCATCATATTATTTCAGATAACAACTGGATATCTTTGTTTGTCTTTTACATGTCTAATTTGCAATTTTCTGATTCACTAGGTCAACATCTTCTTTTATTATAGAGAAATGTATAATTTCTGTATTCTTTTTTTCTTTTTCATCAATATGTTTGTCATTATAAAAAGTGCCCAACAATATCACATCTTTATTTTTTTGGATACATAACTTACCAAAGTAATATTTTCGCAAAATCCAAAACAAGAAGTATTTACAGGTCTTTCCTTATTTGTTTGCATTTCTTTTGGAATGCCCGTTTTATTTTTTCTAATGGTTCCAACCGCAGTAATTTCAAATGACAATAATTTTTCAAACAAGTCAACACTTGTAAAAAAAATTATTAACTACTAAATTTCTAGAATTATGGCGTATTGAATTTATAAATTTATTCACAATATTTAAGCTCAAATTTATTTGAATTTTATCAACTGGCTGTCTTCCAACATATATATTTCCATCAATACCATATCCACTTTCTGATTCACATAGCCAGGATAAATCCACATCTATCCCCAAAGCTAAGTAATTGTTCATCAATTGTTACATCAATTTTGGGTATCAATAGAGTTTTACACTGGTTTATAAATATATTTCACACATAAGAAATTGGCGCCAACTTATCCTTTAATTTCTCGTTTTTTTATTCTCGAATCATAAAAATCTTCTTATATCTTGTAAACTATTTACAAACATGCAAGCTCTTTAAATAAGATTAGAACACTTATCCAAAAATATTTCTCTAATTGAAACGTCCTAACTCTTTTCAACACCAGCCCTAAGCATTATTCTTAAAAATCTAATTTATTTTTTTGGTTGGGCTGCCAAGTTTTATTCTTGAGAGAACAAGCACGGGAAGCTTCGAGATTTGCGCAGATAATGATTTCATTAGTAATCTCAGGAGTAATATTATTGGGTGCAATCACCACTTCACCACTTGATGCGAAATGTAATGTTTCCTTTTCGTTAACAGTTTTACTAGAAATATCTTCTTTATCTTAATCTGCTGTATAATTAGTGTCAGATTCAGTCGACTCAAGAACAACGTTTGGTGCATCTTCAGATTCTGATTCATCACTCGATTTAGATCCAGCGGAAGAAGACTCATTAAACCATTTGTTCAAAATAAGATTCTGACATTAGACGTGGCTGGTGTTAAAAAATCGATAAATAAACGTCTATACCATTTCCGCCAGTTGCGCAGCCATGAGATGCTTCTCCTTACTACACTTCTCATTTCCTGGATTGTTTCTAGAATAAATAATAGAACCTGCCAAAGTAACAGTATTATTCGCATACCTAATATTTTTAATTAGTGTTCCATTGACCTTTATTCCAGCAGTTTCTCCTCCAAGAGTCCTTCCCAAAATTTCTTCAGAGTACGCATTAAAGAGAAGTGGTTACCAATTTTGATATTTTCTGATGTTTTCTCATTAATGCGTACTATTGCTCGTTGTTTATACTATAGATTTTTTTATGGTTGTTTGTGAAAGACTATCAAACGCCTGCTTATAATCTATGAAACAGATGCCCATATCTTGGTCAACATCCAAGCAGCTCTGAATTTATATATTACATGTAAAGAAAGCTTCTCTTGTAGTGACGCCTTTACGGAATCCAAAGTGCGTATCCGCTATTTCCATGTCGAGTTTGTGATATATACCTTTATGTATGATTTTTACGAATTCTTTGACTTATTATTTTTAATTTACGTATAATCCATAATTTATATTATTTCTGTACAATATGCATCTAAAGTCTCCATCTTATTCCCAGCTAGCTTATTTTCTGAACTATAAAACTTAAATTAGTAAATTTTTAGATTTTTGTGCAATTCTGTTAGCTTTCTGACGGTGCTCCATCAATATTCATTGACAGCAATGATTCATGGTAGTGTTCAGCTTTTTGAAAACCGCTTGAGTATATCAATACATTTTTCTACATTTTTACGTTTTCATAAAATTCACTTGTTTATATTTCGATATTTTTTTATAATGTATGTCATTTCCTAATAACAATATACAGCGCGTTTACAACATTTGAAAGCTATTTGTCACTCAGTATGCTTCTAGGTTTTTGTGGGTAGCGATGACGTCATATTTGTGACATATGTCAGTAAAAAAACAAGTTCTATCCAGATGTGATAATCTAGATAAATAAATCTATTTGTTCAAGCATTTTCTATTAGTTAATATTATTTTTCACACTGTCTGGCTGACACAGAAGCTTTAACCTTATGTATTACGCAGCATACTTCTTAATAAAAATAATTTTAGAAAATTACGCCATTTTTATGTTTCCCTAATTATATTAAAGTATTATACCGAAATTTTAGTGTTATAGTAACAAACACTTGAAATAACACAAACTTGACAGAAATTTCTGTCAAGGTGGTAAGTTAGTGATGGTGAGCATAGAGAAAAAGCATTGTGTAGAATTTATGTAACTGTAAATAGCGTTGGTGTGGCCTCCCGCGCTAAAATAATGATGGTTCCCCCCGCGAACAATGAACTTAAAATTGTGATAATCATCTAAAATGAGTGAAAATAAATATAGGACATTGTGATACTTTGAAGGAAAGAATATGAATAAGATCATCCAATAAACCGAGTGAACTGGAAAAGTGTTCAAAAAATAAACCTAAAAAATTTACTTAATTTGCAATGTTTTTAAACATGGATACGAATATATCGACCCCTCCAAAAAATAACATTGTAACCACCATTTAAGATATTCTTCATAATGCTAAAAAAGATTCCAGTTTCTTTGATTTACCTTTATATATGCATGCGATATTTTTTCAGTTTAAGAAGTATTTATATAAAAAATGTTGAACTCCTCTCTTAAAATAAGGTCTACTTTTGATTAGAGAATAGTTTTTTGAATAGTGTCAGTTACAGTTTTTAATATAATAATGTTTCATCGAGTAATCTTGTAACTATAATTACAACGTTCTTATTGGAAAGGTTAATATGTATGTCAAGTATTTGCTCGTTGTAGATTTAAGGAATAATAAAAGTAGATAATTTTTAAAATGTAAATTTTATTACAAACTAAGTAAAAATTCGAATTAAATTTAAAAATGAACATATTTATTTTATTACTTAAGTTTTCCGTATCAATATCGCTGTCTTAAGTAATTGTAGTTTTTCAACCAAATTGAGGATTTTTAAAATAATCGTGGTAAGTAACAGGAATGCAATGGCTTCGACATTGAATCCCTAGTTGGGATGCATATGCTGGATCTAGCTTCTTGTAGGTTTTTACTAGTTGCTCAGATTTTTTTCCTGGAGATCGGTTTCTGAAGCAAATTTAACTTAATTTTTTTATTGGATAGAAAATCATATTGAATATTTATCGCGCCAGGACTTATTTTAGAAATATTTATGTATTTCACCATTGTCCAGACAATTTTTTCATTTTCTTCATTTATAAAACCAATTTGGAAATGTTTTTGTGCAATTCAAATACCAAATACGGTTTACCTGTTGTTTTTGCACATATTAGTAAGCTCATCCATTGTTCGCGAATGCTATTAATGCATGCATGGAATCTCCCTCATTTTGGGAATGACCTACCTTAAAATAATGGTGCGCTATATTTATGGAAAGT
The DNA here is from genome assembly GCF_040954645.1 of Diabrotica undecimpunctata. NCBI lineage: Eukaryota > Metazoa > Arthropoda > Insecta > Coleoptera > Chrysomelidae > Diabrotica > Diabrotica undecimpunctata. The sequence continues at coordinate 17,209,049 of NC_092812.1, forward strand.
TTTTCAGCTGCAAAAGAATGTATCGTAAATATTATCCTGTATCGATTTTGCCCTCCACAATTATTACTATAAAATATAAAGTTTTTATGTCCTTTTGAAACTTTAGTTGCAATGAAATAATTGTATACAGCTACTTATTTCGTTAACCCCCTTTTTTCCTTTAGTTTTATCCCACATGTAGCCAAATCTTTGTCCTATGTCCTATGTGTAAGCAACAATAGTTTTCAGTGAATTTTTAGCGTTTTATTTTATCTCCTTATCCGTTTCCTTAAGTTGTCTTACAAGTCTTCTTAGCAATGTGGTTAGTGTACTTCAGATCCATCTTTGCTTTTTTGTCTTCGAGTGCATTTGGGTAAACATGACAGAAGACACATTAGTCTTTTTGGTTTAAAAAACTTTGTTATGTTCTCTGTTGAATATATCACGGTATTGTCTTAATGTTACAGTGGACAAAATAGGACGTTCTTTTTGTATCCACTCGCTATACAAATCAAAAAGTTTAGAAACATTTGGTGTATCTTCAAAATTTAATTTTGTTGTTTTTTTTTCTAGTAATGGTAATGATTTGAAGGTAATGAAACTCTAGGTCTACTTACCTCTATCATATGCACAATAATGCCGCGAAATATTGACACACATGTAGTATCTACCTGCACAATTATCAGAACTTGGAAACCAATGCGGCGAATAAAATTGTAACAACAGTTATAGTGTAGTTTTTATAATATGATAATTATTTTGATACACTATGATACAATACAGTATTTTTGATGAAAATTAGATTTGGTTCAACGTTGTATCTGTGGTTACTAAATTCAAATATTTTTTATATTTACGGTATTACTTCATTCGGTATTTTTCTTATAAATTCAGTTACAGCCATACCGACGATATTAGTGTATAGAGAATAAAAAGTTGTACAAGAAGAAAACTGTAACTAAAAATCGTCAATAATGTTAGTTACAACGTTATTCCATGCAGGAGTCGGTATTTCCTTGTAAGTTTAAACAAATAAAATCAATTATATTTGTAATTTGTTATTGTTTATGTACAAGGGTGATATCTTGTCAAGGCCACCCTTTAAAATTGCTTTTGTAATTAGAAGTAAAAATATTTTTGTTTGTAATTTTTTATTTACATACTCCTACTTAAGTAATGTATAGTAAATAATTAAATATACATGTATTATATTTGTAAATGTTTATTTAATCTGTTTTAAATGAAGTGTAATCACATTATAACCTACTTTTGATACGACTATAGACTTTTACCCTATCTGTTTAATCCAGTGGCCAGATACGAAAAATCACACGAACAAGCTGAATTTTGCTAAGAATATCAATTTTGAGACCCCAAAAAATGCAAAAAGTTTGTTACTTCTACCCCCGAGCTTCCCCCTAAAACAAATCCTCGCAGAGGGAAACAGAAAACATCGATTTAGCAAGAATCTGTAAGCCGTACAGAAATATAGCCGAGATTTTGAACAAGACGGTTTATTACTACTTTTTCTGTCGAATGAACAATTCTCAGAACAACGCTTGAAGCAACCGCCGATTTTGAATGTCAGTTACGTGTGCGAAATCAATTTTTTAAATAAAATTTCTTTTATGATTTTCATAAGATCAATAAAATTTATACTTTCATTAACCAATCACTATGGAATTTAAGTTACTGTAGCTTAATCTTCACAACTTCTATAACATAAAATTTCGATTATGAGTTTAAGCAACAAACATGAGGCATTAAAAAATACGCCTAAAAGCGCTAAATTTAAACATTCATATTACAAACGATCTCAAACGTTTAAAACTGCTTCTTTTCGATTACACAAGTACATTTTTTAAAAATACACATCTTCAGCCACAAACTCTACCCAAAGCCGTCTTTTTGGAAGCATTTCTCGGGACGTGAAATCATTTGTAATGTGAAAGTTTAAATTCAGCGTTTTTGGGCATATTTTAAATGCCTCATACTTGTCGCCAAAGCTTAAAATTATTAGAATTTTATGTTATAGTTTTGACGATTATAAATGTAAAATTTCATTCATCATAAATTTAAAAATGGTATACGAAAGCTGAACTCTTTACTTTTAAAACGGTAAAATGCATTTTGATTTTTGTCGATAGGACATTTTGGTCAAAAGATATTGACTTTTTACCGTTGAGTTGATACAAGCCTTATTGACTTTCAAAATCGCCGGTCGCGGTATTTCTGAGAGACAGTTCATTCTACATAAAAAGTGCTAAAACACATTTTTATTCAAAATTATCACAGCTACATTTCTGATTTGAAATATTTATTACGGTGTCAGAAAAATTTCTTTGGGGTCCTAAAATTGACAATTGACATTGACATTGACAATTCTCTGACGACTGGACTATTTATTCTGTTTTAATTTTCAGCATTTGAAAGTCACATGCAATATTTAGACCAGTCAATATATATGTTTTACATCATTTTTTTTTGCTTGGTACATTGAATAGACACATTTTGAAGTCTGAGGATAAGTCAAAAACCTCTGAACTCGCGCTTTAGATGGACATTGCCATTGTTATATGAATTGAAGAGGCACTTAATCATTAAAACTATTGCAAAATAATGATGGTAAGAACTTATGATTTTTAAATGTTTGAATATAAAAAAACACTAGCCTTTATCGCTATGCTTGGTCAGTTTCCCTTTTAACACTTAACTGGTCCGGTACTGTAGCAGTAGCGTAACTGGTCCGGCGTAGTCTCCTAAACTACTGTTTCCAAGAATTCAAAACAACATACAAAAATAATTTTTTTATTAAAATAAATGTTACTAACTTACCCTGATATATTTATATAAAATATACGTATTAGATTTGGGCGTTATTTAGGTTAAGAAAAAAATAATAAAATAAAACTGAAATCCTTACAAGTATTTGTGAAAAAGTACATAGTTTTGTAAAGTAAATAAAAAAAAATATAAAAAACCACATAAAACAAAGTGTATAGCTGGAATAAATGCTCAAACTGCACACTAAAGAAAAAACTAGGTAAAATAAAAATCGATCAAAAAAGTTTGTTTCCAGCATCAGTCAAACTTTACCATTTTTATATGCAATTTTTACATAGTGGTTTTGTACATCCCAAACAAACAGGCTTTTTACAACGCAAACACAGTTATTTTGTCATCCTGCACTTTCTACTAGGACATAAACTGCAAATCTTGCGTTTTTCTAAAATAAAAACATCCGTCTGATTGTCCTCTTCTTCTTCTTGAACTCCAAGTATCTGGCGTAATTGTAATACGTAATTGACGTGGAATGTTCGTCATTATCATTCGTCTTTTTATGTGATCTTGCACTAACTGCATAACCAACTCCAAATTACTGGATTGTTTTTATAGCACTGATGTAGAATGTATGAATTTGCTACAGAAATTTCCAATACACGGAAAAAAGGGTCATTTTCAGATTCGATAGCTTGAGGTGTTTTTGGAGCATTTCTCATCTAAGGAATCTACAAATCCCTTATTCTCATTATAATAAGAAATAATTTCTGGTTTATTAGTAGAGACATCACTATGACGTCTATTAGGCATTGAAGATATAAGTACTGTAGCCTTTCCCACTTTTCCTACATGAGAAATTAAGGTACATTCTTCCCTAAATCCATAAATTGTTGACCCTTCAGGTCTGTTTGTGTTGGGCAGAAAATATGAAGGTATTTCAGCTTTATTTTTTTTTCGGTGTGCTCACATAAGTTAAATTTTTCTTCCGCAAAATATCCACTAATTGAAAAGAAGACTACCAATTATCAGTTGTGATAATTCTGAGTCTGAATCTGACTCTAAATCCATCTGAGTCTTTTCCGCTGTAGATGTAAGCATTATACAAATACCCATTACGTGCATCCGTAAGACACTGTATTTTGAGTCCGTATTTAGCCGGTTTGTTAGGCATGTACATTTTAAACCGGCATCTACCTCGAAAACTTACAAGCATTTCATTATTTGTGACAGATTGACCAAGAATAGAAATAAAATAGATGCAGTGGGATCATCTTTTTTGCCTTCCTCCCTGTCTTTAGGATTGTCGAATCGGATAGCAAGTAAAAGAACAGCATATCTGTTTTGCTCATGACTGCTTTGAAGATTTCTCTTCCAGTTCTATCTGTTGCAAATAAACGGTCTATATGTTCGTGACTGGAATTGAAAATGGCAGTGTAAATAAAAAGTCCCAAAAATGCTCTTAACTCAAAAACATCCATTTCTCTAAGATGATGGATAGAACTAGCAGAATATTTCTCAAGCATTGCTCGTAATTTTATGTTTGTATGCTGCTCAATACTTGCTAGAATGTTATCACTAAATAACATATTCCAAACAGAAAAGGGTATTGCTGCCTCGCCCAGCATTTCTGCTGGGCATATTATGTTTACGTATTTTAGATGAAGATATAGCTTCTGACGTACACCACTTGTGTCGATTTTTATATTTAGATTCAATGTTATGGTCTTCCGAAATATCGACTACAAGACTATTGCTATCACATTACTCATTGTACCACTTTAAAAGAGTTTTCTTATAATCGCCATCGCCGAAACGCACCCGTTTTGATGGCCGTTTTAAAAATGCACAACACGTAAAAAAGTAACACAAACGGTCCTGCGTCGTCTGAGCAACTAATCTCGATCTAACTGTTGCGACAACTTTTTAGGAACTGAAAGAAACTTGTCTCAAATGCACCGACTTGTCAAGCTCAAATAGTTAAAGAATTAGATAGAACGACTTGCCTGTGGGTGGTGCCAATAAGAAAAAATTAAAAATATTGAATCGTCTATCAGACGACACCGGAACAGTTAACGGTTAACATGTCTTAATAATTTTTTATCTTGAGTCCTATTAGTTAGAATAAACTTCACAAATAACACTTTTTCATGGAGTCTGTTGATCTTCCTCTTTTATTTAATTTAAGGAATGTAAATTAGGCCAATCTTTATGTATGGATAATTGATTAGCTCCAATAAGGGATATATTTGACTTATTTGTCACAAATTGCAAGTCTAACTATACACAAAAACTAGAAGTGTTTGAGGAAAGATGTTCATTTCGACAATATATCCCGAACAAATCGAAAAATATGAACTGAAGATATTTAGATGGTTGTTTGTTGGCATACAGCCAAGTGGTCCCTATTCCGTCAATAACTCAGCGACCGATGTCGTCCTTCGACTTGTTGAGCCTATTCTACACTTAAGAAGATATGTGATCTGCGATAATAACCAAAAGACATGTGCGCACAAGTGAACACTTGTGCACTTTGCTGTCAGCTGATACTCTCACGTTCTTGTGAACTACGAGAAAAAACAAAATCTGAATTTCCATAGAATTGTCTAAGCCAATAGGAAGACAAATAGGTTCAATTATGTATAGGTTTAGTAGAGATATGGCGATTGTCTCTTAAAAAGTTTTACTTCCTTCAAGTCTTTATCACAATTATCAAACTAAAGAAGACACAAGTAAACCAGACATTATTGTTAATTAAAATGGCTCCAAATGTGGAGTTGATATAGTAGTTAAAATGTGTGATACATACGACACTGTATCAAAAATACTCGACCGTAGTAAATATGGTTAATTCCATGATTTTATACGATTTACATACTCCAGACAGAATATTCTAGTTAGCAGGAAACCATTTATATTTTCTGGCAATGGTATCAAATTTTCTCAGCAATATGACAATGGGAATAAAAGAGATGATAGGTATTATAATACCAGAACATGATCAACGTCAATAAACCCAAGAAGATAATGTCACTTTTGTAACAGAAAGAAAAACTGTTTAACTTTGACTCACTTTAAACTGTGTAACTGTTTCGTGTAACTGTGTAACTGTTATATTCGTTTTTCATGTCGACCATGGAAAGCGTTTATTTAGACTATTACAAAGATTGAAATACAATTTTTAAAAATATGTTTGATTTAATTTTTATTTGTTTAAATGTATAAATATTGTAATGAACTAACTAATAAGATATTTTTGTGTATTTTTATGTGTTTTTATAATAATATACAGCAAGCAATCAACATATATTGGATATTTCAAAATTCGGACTCAAAAAGAAACTTTAAAAATTGCGCGCTAAGACCTTATACTCATATACCAAATAGTTATACTGTTTTAGAGCCATCTATGTATAATTTGAAGGCATTAGAGTTTATCTTAGAAATAGTATCTTTGTTTATTTTATTCATACCAGCATCAACCACTTTGGGTTATTAGCTGTATTTTTGATTAATTATTAGGTCTACAATTAGGTACGAATATCATATTTTACAATTTATAAATAAGGTTTACAAACATTAACAGTTACAGTTTGTTTAAAACATCAATATCTTTCAAGTAATTAAACATATTTGTAAATTTATGTGCTCCTATGACTGCTTTATATGGTTAGGTATTGAGTGTTTTTGTCTTTCACTAATATATTTAGGACACTCTATTAAGATATGTGTTAAATTAATGTCGCAGTCATATAAGTCACGAATAGGCAGATTTGATTTGGACAGATAGCTGTGAGTTAGTCTGCTATGACCTATACGTAAACGGGTTAGGTTAACAAACAGCTGGCGATTTAAGTTTATCTCGCATTAAGATTCGGATGAGGGCTTTATGATGTGTAGAGTTGATTGTGAAAAATTTCCTTCATTTTGCCATTCATTTGTCACTCTTTCTTTAAGAAACGATTTATTTATAGTCAGAAACAGACACTAAGCTTACTAACACTGAAGAGGCACTGAGTATTGTTTCTGTGGCATGAAAATTTCCTTTTTCGTTTCCTTGAAGTCCAATATGTGATGGAACCCATGTAAAGCGTACTTACTGCCCTGCCTTGTTTAGTAAATGTAGTTGTTCTTTTAAAAGACAGCACAGGACATTCTTTTTTCTACAAGACAGCAGGACATTCCTGTCCAATTGCAAATAATTTATGTATATCGGACTCTAGGTCTAGGACAATTGATTATTAATTTATTATTTTTCAAAAACCACCTTATTTTTGAGTAAAGCAAGTAAGAAAATTACAATTTTTTTAAACTTTGATCATATAAACTATTAAAAATACTGTTGTGAATTTATTAATTGTTATGTCTTTAATTTATAATGTCTTTACTAATTTATTATCTTGTTCCTACTTTAATTTATTAAAAGGCACGATAATTTATATAAGTTTATTTATCACTACATATACAATAATTTATTAGTAGGCGAGCGTAACAATAATATTACGAGCGCGAATCTTCTTTATTAACTGTCCCTTCCAAATAAAGTTCCGTTATTATATACCAGTGCCGTTATCTCGAATAGTCTAAAACCTTCGATGGCGAAACGGTAAAGGCAAACTTGATTTCCCTCGCATCGCTTCTGGAAGGTCGCTCAGGTAAATCGAGGCCTCTCGTAAACTCTACAACATATTAGATTAAAAACATGTTTTAAAGGTTAAAACTATGACTCATATTTTTACGTAACATTGCCCCCCTCTCAAAAGATGGTTCCTCCTGGAACCTTGTTGGGACTAGAACTGGAACGGTATGCTGGTATCGGCAACTGGACCCTCTTTTACAACTTCCAGTTGTATAAAAATGACAAGGGACGGTTTTCTCTCCGCACCAGTAACTATGCGGATTGCAACAGACTAACACCTGGACTTCGGTGTCTTTAAAGATCTCCTCCACCATATTTCGGATAACCCTCCAATCTAATTGGCGGCACTCCAACTTTGGCATGGCTAACTTTTGCACGTCGGACTCTAGTACGTGCCCTCTCAATTGAAGTAAGGCTTCCCATACATCTCGGTAGGTAGGTTGGTCACGGGCAGTGTCTTTTGTTTATCTACTGGGTCCATTTCTACCTGCCAGTATCCAGACTTCAAATCCAAAGTAGAAAACAATTTACTTCCAGCCAATGTGTCCAATGTGTCATCGATCCGAGGCAGAGGATAACTATCTTTCTTGGTAACGTTGTTCAGCAAACGGTAATCCACACAGAACCTCGTCGTTCCGTCTTTCTTCTTAACCAGGACCACCGGAGAGACCCATGGGCTCGTAGAAGGTTCTATCACCCCGTCTTTCTTCATTTCCTGAACAATCGTTTCAGCTTCCTCTCTTTTCGCCTGTGGTAATCGTCGAGCTGTTTGACGAATTGGCTTAGCATTACCAGTATCAATTTTATGCTTGACAACGGTAGTTCTTCCCGTCTTTCCTCCTTTCGGTACGAAAATATCACGATACTGCCGAAGAAATTCCCTTAATTTCCTTTTCTCCATCTGATTTAGAGACTGTCCTGCAACTGCAACCATTTGGTCGAATTTGTCGTTGGAATTATCAGATGTTGTCGCCTGACGGATTATGGATGTCACAGGTACACAAGTTCCTACCTTTGTCTCTTTCTTGATGGTCACTGGGTAGTCGTTGACATTGATAAGTCTCACAGGAATTTCTTTAGCCGAAGTCACCAATTCCTTTCCAATTATGATTCCACGGCCAACCTCATCGTCGTGGTTCCAAGGCTCCATCATAACAGGTGTCCCTTCGTCTACAATTCCCTGTAGTCGCGCTACTATGATCGTTTCGCTTCTCGCAGGCACGACTGTATCTTCTGTAATGGCTGCTTGCACGGTGTTGTCATTATGTGGATGAAGAAATACCTCCTCGTTGCCAACCTTGATTACCTTATTCTTAAAATCCAATTGGAATCCATGCATATTCATTACGTCCATTCCTAATATAACATCCTCTTCGATGTCAGCAACTATAACAGTATGGACGAACTTTTCTGCTCCAACTCCCAATTGTACCTGGATTTCTCCATGAATGTTGGCATTTTCACCTGTAGCGGTCCGAAGTCGCAACCTCGTTGGTAATAGTTTCTTACGGTTGTTTATAACTGTTGGGCGTATAATGGTTCTGGTCGCTCCGGTATCCACCAACAACGTATGCTTTTTACCATTTATGTCTCCATCTACATATACACTATCTTCACGACATTTCAAAGAAGCTATTAGTATGAGAGGGTCTTTGGAAAAGTTCTGGGTCGAAGCTGCCCCCTTAAGGCTGACCCGTTCTAGTTTTCCTGATGGTGAGTTTCTTGACTTGCGTCGTACCTAGGGTGCTTACAGGAGCTTCGTACGTGTCCTATTTCGCCACAATTCCAGCATCTGATGGTCTTCGTTTTCTTGTATGTCATGCTTTTTATCATATTAACGAGCTGGTCAAGTTTATCTTCATCTCCTTCCTCTTTTACAGTTCTAACTTTACTGTACCCGCCAGAGGCCTGCGTAGCTGACTCGTATTCGAGGGCGGCGGATAAGACATCAACCAGCGTTTTGTGACGAGCTAATCGCAGTGTTCTCTGCATTTCATGATCACGAAGACCATCAATAAACGTTTGAACGGCCAATTTTTCCATCATGTCTTCGGGAGCTGTTGGATAAGCATATCGTACTAATCTGGCAATATCTACCTCATATTCTTGAAGAGCCTCATCTTTCTTCTGTCTACGATTTTTAAGCTGTGACTGATATACATGCTCCAAATGTTCGTGGCCATATCGCATATTTAACCTCTTCTTCAGTTGTTCGAAATCATCGGTCTCCTCTACGGCTATGGTCTGAAGCACATCTAAGGCATCTCCTCGAAGAGCGATAGTCAGGTTTACAGCCTTTTCTTTTTCAGACCATCCATTTGCTCTTGCGGCTGATTCGAACTGTTTCATGTAGTTGTTCCATGATGATTTTCCGTCGAAAGTTGGGACTTTCACATGGACAGAACCTCCACTTCCTTCAAATTTCGGTCGTGTTTCCAACTTACATTTCGTCTCGTCTTCTTTTGTCTCCACTGTAATCGGATTGTTACCTCTCTCTGCTGTCCCTGTTTCCTCCATCTTCCTTTCCATCTCTTTCCATATCTTTTCTTCGAAGGCCAACATATCGGCAGCAACTTGGTCTTTTAACGAAGACATTCTATCGTCGAGGGCAGACATCTCAGAAGTGACTTTAGAGATGTTAGCAGAAACTTTACTTTCCAGAGAAGAAATCTCGTTAGAAACTTTGTTTTCTAATGAAGCGATGTCGCCGGATACTTTGTTCTCCAATGATGCGATGTCACCAGAAACTTTCGAAATATCGCCAGAAACTTTATTCTCCAATGATGCGATGTCACAGGAAACTTTGTTCTCTAATGATGCGATGTCACCAGAAACTTTCGAAATCGACGAGATAACAGCAATATGCTTGTCTTCAAATATATAAGTTTCCGGATCCAAACCTTCTTCTTTTAAAGCGTTCTTTAGTCGTTGAACTAAATCAGCCTTTTTCCCGGTAGAAGCTAATTCCCTATCTTCAAGATGCCTTCTTAAATCCGTAACTGTGAGCTCATAAATCGTAGCCATGTTCACAATTTATTTTATGTTCACTTGTATTATTATTATAAGTCTAATTTATGTTCGATCTCACTCTGACACCATTTGTTGTGAATTTATTAATTGTTATGTCTTTAATTTATAATGTCTTTACTAATTTATTATCTTGTTCCTACTTTAATTTATTAAAAGGCACGATAATTTATATAAGTTTATTTATCACTACATATACAATAATTTATTAGTAGGCGAGCGTAACAATAATATCACGAGCGCGAATCTTCTTTATTAACTGTCCCTTCCAAATAAAGTTCCGTTATTATATACCAGTGCCGTTATCTCGAATAGTCTAAAACCTTCGATGGCGAAACGGTAAAGGCAAACTTGATTTCCCTCGCATCGCTTCTGGAAGGTCGCTCAGGTAAATCGAGGCCTCTCGTAAACTCTACAACATATTAGATTAAAAACATGTTTTAAAGGTTAAAACTATGACTCATATTTTTACGTAACAATACACTCGCGATCATAAAATCCGGGTCATCTTGAAAATTTCAAGTTTCTTCAATATTTTTGCCTCTGGTGCAGTAATAACCTTTTTTTTGGCTAATGTATTTTTTATTTGTCATCAATGTTTGATTTGAAAGAAAAAAAAATGGTTTTTTATTGTTTTTATTGAAAAAAACAGAAAACAAATCAAATTGTTGATAAAACAGACATACGAAAAAATATGGAAAATACAGAAAGTGGTAAAAAATCAGTGAAATTTCAATGACCAATATCGTGTATTGCCTCCCCTTGCTCTAATAACCTCTTGCAGACGACGGGGCATACTCTCAATTTTTCTTCGGATTACATGTTGTGGTATGTTATTCCACTCACTCACTAACAGATCCTTAAGCTCCTGTGCGTTGTTAGGAGGAGGTGTATGGGTTTGAATACGTTTTTTTCAAATCGTCCCAGAGATGTTCGATGGGATTCAGGTCCGGAGACCTAGCTGGCCAAGCTACCCTCGTAATTCCAACTTCGTCCAAGTATTACATACTGATCCTGGCAACGTGCGATCGCACGTTGTCTTGCATAAAAACGGCGTTTTCTCCAAGCCCTGCCATGTTGGGCATAACATGTTCTTCCGGAATCTCCGTAATGTACCTTCGTGCAGTTAGGGACCCATTTTCGATAAAGGGTAATTCTGTGTGGAAGTCGGAAGATATACCTCCCCAAGCCATGACCGAGCCTCCACCAAATGGCATTCTTGGAGCAATGCAAGCTTGTGAAAATCGTTCACCGGTTCTCCTCCAAACTCTTACACGTCCATCGGATCCAGTTAGGCAGAAACGGGATTCATCTGAGAATAAGACTTTGCTACAATCGTTAATTCCCCAACGCGCGTATTGTCGAGCAAAAGCTAGTCGTGCAACTCGAGGCACCCGGCGACGTGGCGGTCCTCTAGCCATTACCCGAGAAGATAGTCAAGAAGAACGAAGTCTTCTTCTGACTGTAGCAATACTAAAATTGCGATTTCGTTCTTCCTCTAGACGATTTTGATGCATAACCGCTGTTGAGGTCCGGTTTCGTAAAGACTGAAACAGAAGGAAACGGTCACCTAGTGCCGTGGTCGTTGTTCTTCGTCCAGAGCCAGGTTGCCTAGTTAGCAAACTTGCCTACTGAAAGTGTTGAAGCACTCATTGAACCATAGAAAGGCTTACGCCAATAGTTCTTGCGACTTGCCGTTGAGTGTGACCGTCTTCCACAAGTGCAACAATTTGTGCCGTTTCAACAGTCAAAGGCATTTTGGTCAAAAAATAAACACTAATAATGGCACTAATAAACACTAATGGTGGCAATAATAAACGTTTGTCCGTTGCATTTGAACAGAAAGTCGAAGCACAAACGAGACATTTAAAACAAGCGGAGTTACAGGTAGCGTTCATTTTGGGAAGTGTGCACTTTACCGCGAAATTGGTACTATTGGAATTCTTTGTTACAAAGAAAACCGCAACAATTCTCAGAAACATGCATTAGTTTGTATTTGTGTTCTTATTATTTACGATAAAGCTCGTTAAAAATGAAATATCGGTGATTTTCAAAGTGACCCGGATTTTATGATCGCGAGTGTATTTAAAAGAACTTTACTAATTACCAGGTGGAGTACGTTCAGATTGTTTGATTGCTAAACGTAATTCGTCTAAACTGATAGGCAGATAAAATGATTCATCGCATGTTACATTACTATTAAATTTATGGAAGTAAATTTTGTTTGATGCAAATTTAGGGACAAAAAACTCAAAAAGATCGTTCACCATATCAGCTGATAATCTGCCCGATTGTGTTGAGTTTTTATTTGATATATTGTTTTATAAATTGCCAAATTTTAGTGGGTGTGTATTTTTATTAATACTTATGAAAGATATCCAACTATCTGAGCTGTTTTAGAAAATAGTAATTTATTTTTACTAGCTACATTTTGGTACTGAAAATAGTTTGTGTAGTTTGATATACGTTTATACCTGGTTGAGGGCTTCTTTTCTATGACGAAACATATAGCATTTGGTATTCCACTATATTGGGCGTTACGTTACTTGTTGTCTTGTACTTATTAGGGAAACAGTTGCAAATGCTGCCTTTGAAACTTTTTCCATGAAGACAGAGTGTCGCGGTATAATTTGCCTCCCACATTGGGTATCACTTATAGGGGATTAAAAGTGGGAACTGAGCAATTACTTTGCTGGAGATAGGGTAAGCAAACAAACCGAAACGTTTGCAAACGGCTACTCTTGATTTATTTGGAGAGCTGGGTTGTAAGTCACTGAATAAGGAAGGGACTGGATTGGGTAACTACAAAGAAATCAAAAAAATACTTACAGGGATTTCTTGGGCAACACACACACAAAAAGGTTCCTAAACTATATGAATTTGGACGCCGTTTAAAAGAGCCCTCTCGCTGGATGGAAGGAAAGGCTTTTCATTTCTAAAAAAATATTAAAAGGTGAAAATCTTTTTAAAGACAAACAATTTTACAACTGCTTGTTTAGAGAGAAACATTACATATTTAATATTAACAAAATTTAAAAACAAAACTTACAATAGCGCTATTTCTAACGATTTACAATAAGCTCCAGACGTTGGGAACACTTATAGGAATTTAAATTATTAATAAAATGAAAATATTTTTCAACGGAGCTTACATTGGGGTTAACCTTCAAACAAAACAATTCAAATTTATGGCTATGTACCAAATGTACGAAAAAGATAATACTAACTGTCGTAAGTCGAAATGAAATAAAAATAATGACGGTATTAGATTTTTGTTTCGATACAGGGCAGCAACCTGCCGCTGTAGCTCCGACAAGCCGCTTATACTTATTTCGACCTCTTTAGGTCTCTTCAGAGCGGTATAGCCATTGCTCTGAATCAAAACAAAAATCTTTCCCGTCCTAGACAATAGTTATGAAAATAACTATATAAGGACGTAACTACGCCATCTAAAAACAAAAAGAGAAATCAAAAGATTTCTACCTGGCGAAACCGAAATCGTTTGATTTTTTTTTTGTTTTTAGATGGCGTAGTTACGTCCGTATATAGTTATTTTGATAACTATTGTCTAGGACGGGAAAGATTTTTGTTTTAATTCAAAGCAGTGGTTATACCGCTCTGGAGAGACCTAAAGAGGTCGAAATACGTATAAGCGGCTTGTCGGTGCCCTGTATCGAAACAAAAATCTAATACCGTCATTATGTTTTATTACTTTACTCCATTTAGAGTACCAGAAACTGAATTCACTACGAATTTTGACCATGATGAACGGCATGTGGAAATGCAAATTCGGTTTCGCCAGGTAGAAATTGTTTTTGCATTTCCACATGCCGTTCATCATGGTCAAAATTCGTAGTGAATTCAGTTTCTGGTACTCTAAATGGAGTAAAGTAATAAAACATAATGACGGTATTAGATTTTTGTTTCGATACAGGGCACCGACAAGCCGCTTATACGTATTTCGACCTCTTTAGGTCTCTCCAGAGCGGTATAACCACTGCTTTGAATTAAAACAAAAATCTTTCCCGTCCTAGACAATAGTTATCAAAATAACTATATACGGACGTAACTACGCCATCTAAAAACAAAAAAAAAATCAAACGATTTCGGTTTCGCCAGGTAGAAATCTTTTGATTTCTCTTTTTGTTTTTAGATGGCGTAGTTACGTCCTTATATAGTTATTTTCATAACTATTGTCTAGGACGGGAAAGATTTTTGTTTTGATTCAGAGCAATGGCTATACCGCTCTGAAGAGACCTAAAGAGGTCGAAATAAGTATAAGCGGCTTGTCGGAGCTACAGCGGCAGGTTGCTGCCCTGTATCGAAACAAAAATCTAATACCGTCATTATTTTTATTTCATTTCGACTTACGACAGTTAGTATTATCTTTTTCGTACATTTGGTACATAGCCATAAATTTGAATTGTTTTGTTTGAAGGTTAACCCCAATGTAAGCTCCGTTGAAAAATATTTTCATTTTATTAATAATTTAAATTCCTATAAGTGTTCCCAACGTCTGGAGCTTATTGTAAATCGTTAGAAATAGCGCTATTGTAAGTTTTGTTTTTAAATTTTGTTAATATTAAATATGTAATGTTTCTCTCTAAACAAGCAGTTGTAAAATTGTTTGTCTTTAAAAAGATTTTCACCTTTTAATATTTTTTTAGAAATGAAAAGCCTTTCCTTCCATCCAGCGAGAGGGCTCTTTTAAACGGCGTCCAAATTCATATAGTTTAGGAACCTTTTTGTGTGTGTGTTGCCCAAGAAATCCCTGTAAGTATTTTTTTGATTTCTTTGTAGTTACCCAATCCAGTCCCTTCCTTATTCAGTGACTTACAACCCAGCTCTCCAAATAAATCAAGAGTAGCCGTTTGCAAACGTTTCGGTTTGTTTGCTTACCCTATCTCCAGCAAAGTAATTGCTCAGTTCCCACTTTTAATCCCCTATAAGTGATACCCAATGTGGGAGGCAAATTATACCGCGACACTCTGTCTTCATGGAAAAAGTTTCAAAGGCAGCATTTGCAACTGTTTCCCTAATAAGTACAAGACAACAAGTAACGTAACGCCCAATATAGTGGAATACCAAATGCTATATGTTTCGTCATAGAAAAGAAGCCCTCAACCAGGTATAAACGTATATCAAACTACACAAACTATTTTCAGTACCAAAATGTAGCTAGTAAAAATAAATTACTATTTTCTAAAACAGCTCAGATAGTTGGATATCTTTCATAAGTATTAATAAAAATACACACCCACTAAAATTTGGCAATTTATAAAACAATATATCAAATAAAAACTCAACACAATCGGGCAGATTATCAGCTGATATGGTGAACGATCTTTTTGAGTTTTTTGTCCCTAAATTTGCATCAAACAAAATTTACTTCCATAAATTTAATAGTAATGTAACATGCGATGAATCATTTTATCTGCCTATCAGTTTAGACGAATTACGTTTAGCAATCAAACAATCTGAACGTACTCCACCTGGTAATTAGTAAAGTTCTTTTAAATACACTCGCGATCATAAAATCCGGGTCACTTTGAAAATCACCGATATTTCATTTTTAACGAGCTTTATCGTAAATAATAAGAACACAAATACAAACTAATGCATGTTTCTGAGAATTGTTGCGGTTTTCTTTGTAACAAAGAATTCCAATAGTACCAATTTCGCGGTAAAGTGCACACTTCCCAAAATGAACGCTACCTGTAACTCCGCTTGTTTTAAATGTCTCGTTTGTGCTTCGACTTTCTGTTCAAATGCAACGGACAAACGTTTATTATTGCCACCATTAGTGTTTATTAGTGCCATTATTAGTGTTTATTTTTTGACCAAAATGCCTTTGACTGTTGAAACGGCACAAATTGTTGCACTTGTGGAAGACGGTCACACTCAACGGCAAGTCGCAAGAACTATTGGCGTAAGCCTTTCTATGGTTCAATGAGTGCTTCAACACTTTCAGTAGGCAAGTTTGCTAACTAGGCAACCTGGCTCTGGACGAAGAACAACGACCACGGCACTAGGTGACCGTTTCCTTCTGTTTCAGTCTTTACGAAACCGGACCTCAACAGCGGTTATGCATCAAAATCGTCTAGAGGAAGAACGAAATCGCAATTTTAGTATTGCTACAGTCAGAAGAAGACTTCGTTCTTCTTGACTATCTTCTCGGGTAATGGCTAGAGGACCGCCACGTCGCCGGGTGCCTCGAGTTGCACGACTAGCTTTTGCTCGACAATACGCGCGTTGGGGAATTAACGATTGTAGCAAAGTCTTATTCTCAGATGAATCCCGTTTCTGCCTAACTGGATCCGATGGACGTGTAAGAGTTTGGAGGAGAACCGGTGAACGATTTTCACAAGCTTGCATTGCTCCAAGAATGCCATTTGGTGGAGGCTCGGTCATGGCTTGGGGAGGTATATCTTCCGACTTCCACACAGAATTACCCTTTATCGAAAATGGGTCCCTAACTGCACGAAGGTACATTACGGAGATTCCGGAAGAACATGTTATGCCCAACATGGCAGGGCTTGGAGAAAACGCCGTTTTTATGCAAGACAACGTGCGATCGCACGTTGCCAGGATCAGTATGTAATACTTGGACGAAGTTGGAATTACGAGGGTAGCTTGGCCAGCTAGGTCTCCGGACCTGAATCCCATCGAACATCTCTGGGACGATTTGAAAAAAACGTATTCAAACCCATACACCTCCTCCTAACAACGCACAGGAGCTTAAGGATCTGTTAGTGAGTGAGTGGAATAACATACCACAACATGTAATCCGAAGAAAAATTGAGAGTATGCCCCGTCGTCTGCAAGAGGTTATTAGAGCAAGGGGAGGCAATACACGATATTGGTCATTGAAATTTCACTGATTTTTTACCACTTTCTGTATTTTCCATATTTTTTCGTATGTCTGTTTTATCAACAATTTGATTTGTTTTCTGTTTTTTTCAATAAAAACAATAAAAAACCATTTTTTTTTCTTTCAAATCAAACATTGATGACAAATAAAAAATACATTAGCCAAAAAAAAGGTTATTACTGCACCAGAGGCAAAAATATTGAAGAAACTTGAAATTTTCAAGATGACCCGGATTTTATGATCGCGAGTGTATTGTTACGTAAAAATATGAGTCATAGTTTTAACCTTTAAAACATGTTTTTAATCTAATATGTTGTAGAGTTTACGAGAGGCCTCGATTTACCTGAGCGACCTTCCAGAAGCGATGCGAGGGAAATCAAGTTTGCCTTTACCGTTTCGCCATCGAAGGTTTTAGACTATTCGAGATAACGGCACTGGTATATAATAACGGAACTTTATTTGGAAGGGACAGTTAATAAAGAAGATTCGCGCTCGTGATATTATTGTTACGCTCGCCTACTAATAAATTATTGTATATGTAGTGATAAATAAACTTATATAAATTATCGTGCCTTTTAATAAATTAAAGTAGGAACAAGATAATAAATTAGTAAAGACATTATAAATTAAAGACATAACAATTAATAAATTCACAACAAATGGTGTCAGAGTGAGATCGAACATAAATTAGACTTATAATAATAATACAAGTGAACATAAAATAAATTGTGAACATGGCTACGATTTATGAGCTCACAGTTACGGATTTAAGAAGGCATCTTGAAGATAGGGAATTAGCTTCTACCGGGAAAAAGGCTGATTTAGTTCAACGACTAAAGAACGCTTTAAAAGAAGAAGGTTTGGATCCGGAAACTTATATATTTGAAGACAAGCATATTGCTGTTATCTCGTCGATTTCGAAAGTTTCTGGTGACATCGCATCATTAGAGAACAAAGTTTCCTGTGACATCGCATCATTGGAGAATAAAGTTTCTGGCGATATTTCGAAAGTTTCTGGTGACATCGCATCATTGGAGAACAAAGTATCCGGCGACATCGCTTACAATAGCGCTATTTCTAACGATTTACAATAAGCTCCAGACGTTGGGAACACTTATAGGAATTTAAATTATTAATAAAATGAAAATATTTTTCAACGGAGCTTACATTGGGGTTAACCTTCAAACAAAACAATTCAAATTTATGGCTATGTACCAAATGTACGAAAAAGATAATACTAACTGTCGTAAGTCGAAATGAAATAAAAATAATGACGGTATTAGATTTTTGTTTCGATACAGGGCAGCAACCTGCCGCTGTAGCTCCGACAAGCCGCTTATACTTATTTCGACCTCTTTAGGTCTCTTCAGAGCGGTATAGCCATTGCTCTGAATCAAAACAAAAATCTTTCCCGTCCTAGACAATAGTTATGAAAATAACTATATAAGGACGTAACTACGCCATCTAAAAACAAAAAGAGAAATCAAAAGATTTCTACCTGGCGAAACCGAAATCGTTTGATTTTTTTTTTGTTTTTAGATGGCGTAGTTACGTCCGTATATAGTTATTTTGATAACTATTGTCTAGGACGGGAAAGATTTTTGTTTTAATTCAAAGCAGTGGTTATACCGCTCTGGAGAGACCTAAAGAGGTCGAAATACGTATAAGCGGCTTGTCGGTGCCCTGTATCGAAACAAAAATCTAATACCGTCATTATGTTTTATTACTTTACTCCATTTAGAGTACCAGAAACTGAATTCACTACGAATTTTGACCATGATGAACGGCATGTGGAAATGCAAATTCGGTTTCGCCAGGTAGAAATTGTTTGATTTCTCTTTTTGAAATATTAAACCTTTTGGAAACATTAATTTTAATTATAATAGTTAACTTTATGATTTAATATGACAATTAGCTAATCCATAAAACTTATATTTCATTTATTTACGATTTTTTAGTTTGTCATGAAAGCAACATTTTTTATTAATGAAAAATGTTTATTTTTTCTTGGAAAAATTTTTAACAAAAAGTACATTATATCACTCTGGCTAATGTATTTCGTTTAAGAAAGTTTTTGGAATTGGAACTGGATCAAAACACTGCAAACAAACACAACTGTGTCCCACTCAAGCTGCAAATTGGTCTGAAGTGACCAGGGAACACAAATAGACAATTGTTTGACAGCTGGAAGCTGGACTCAGATAAAACACAGCATGAACAAATCGGTGATTAACTTAACAAAAAACTAACAAATCGCATTTTGAGTATATATTCACCTATCAAATTAAAAAAATTTGCCGGCTTTGAAGACTACACCCACAAGCTATTTCTTCCGAATCTAAATCCAAATTTAACTGTCTCTCCTCGTCTCGGTTCTCTGGCCTTCTGCCACCCCCCTTGAAGAGTTCTCGCTGCTGGCCAATCGGGATTTTTTTATTGACGCTTTTTAAGCGACTATGGACCTTAGGGGTGCTGTTCTTTCAGAATTGTAGAAATTAAAATGTAAATATGACAATTACTTAACTAAACAGTTAAAATTTCTCTTAGATGTGTCGCAAAACACTTGTCGCAAAACACACCAAACAAGAACTTCAAGGAATTTTTATACATAGTCAGGGTCGTATCAAATACATTATATCGTATCTTATACATTAAATATTAGATAGTTATAAAGAAATTATACATGATACTGAAACATGATGAGAAACTTAGTAGATTGAAATTTAATTCTTGGTTTGTGGGAACTAATTAACGAATTTTTAAGTTTAGTTGAATGTGAATACCAATCAGTTAATTTATTATTCCATTTGAATGCTGGATTTTTATCTATTATAACTGTGTGCCTACAAATTTCAAATTTAATTAAATTGTAGCAATTTTTGATTTGCTTATATGGTGTTAAAGGGAGGCTAAACAATCACTGGGCTTTGGAGACTGTTGGAGAGCTATGTCGTGGATAAGGATTTCTTTGTTTTGGGGGACTGAAAGGCACTAAACAAGAAGATTCCTAAACTATTTAAAATTAGGTCGCCGTTTAAAAAAATCCTCTTTTTGCTTAGAAAGAAGTTATTATCAGGATACGGCTATGCAGGCTATGTATACATAATATGAACCTCTATACTCATATCTATGCCTAGTATTCAAATTTATCAAATTATTTGTCCGCTGCATCTTTATTTTCGGGTGGCAAGCTGCATCATGGGGTTGGCCTTTACAAGAAAGCATGATTGGGCTGGCCCAATCATGCTTCCTTGTAGCAATTCTGCAGAGACAGGAAAAATTTCGGAGAGGGTTGCGTTTATTTTGACTTGGAAGTTTCGCTTACCCAGATAAAATTTGATCATTTTATAGAAGGGGTATGGTAAGTTTTGTTTATTTTATAAAGTAAGGCTTCATGTCATACTTTATCAAATGTGATACTTATGTCTAGCAAGGCTACACTACAGTATATATTGCCTTCGAGGTGCTGATTTTTTCTACCACACGATGAATCTGTTCCACGGTGCCATATGCAAAACGTGTTTGTTTTGGAAACCAAATTGATAGTCAGGTATAAACTTTCTTTCATTGAGTTTCTCTATCAGTTACTTAGGTATAACTTTCTATAATAGTTTTGACAGAATCAGCAACAGACCTATTGGTCTCTATACGAGTTAAGTTCTTCTCATTTTTCCTAGGCTTCAGCATCTTTATTATTTGACCAATTTTCGTGAGATAGGGGAAGTAGTTTAATCATAATGCTACGTTAACTCTTTGCTGGAGTGCTTTTATAGCTATACCAGGTAGGTCTTGTATAGTTTTACCGGTTATTAGATCACAACCAGAGTTTTTCTTGGATATATTGCTTTTATTGGAGAATAAATTTCTGTAATTTTAACACTCCCAAGTGGTAAGTGCATTTGATAAGGTGCTTGAATGTATTCAAATATTTTTGGTTGACATTTCAGAAGTATGTTCGATTCGTGAGGTTTAAATACGTCGGTGAGATTATCTGCAAATATTTCGGCTTTTTGGTATCAGTTCTTACCCATATACTGCTACATTTTTAAATATCAGGGATATGCTGTTTATTTCTTTTGGTTTTTTAGTAGCTTTCCACAAGGAATAATCAGTTTTCTATAACTGTCAGTTTACTCAAGTATTTAGTTACAAAATAATTTTGTACGTCAAGTAGCAATTTATTCAGTTTTTTTTCCGTTTTATGCATGAAGTGAATTGTTCAGGGTTGGCTAACCATGTAGGCTGCTGAATACTTTTTGTAAAATTGACGACGGCTGCGTTTAAGTCTTCCCTGGTTTTTAGCGAAATTTCTAAGTGAACCTGTTCACTTAATTTTTCTTTCAAGTACTCCCAGTCCGTATTTATTATGTGCAGTCTAGGCTCCCGAAGTATCTACAGTATATCAGAAAACATAGTTTTAATTACTGGATAATGATTAAACAACAGATTTGAGTTGGACTCGGTTTTAAATTTTTTCATATCAAGGCCCCTTGTAACAAAAAGTCA
This sequence comes from Diabrotica undecimpunctata, assembly GCF_040954645.1. Lineage (NCBI taxonomy): Eukaryota > Metazoa > Arthropoda > Insecta > Coleoptera > Chrysomelidae > Diabrotica > Diabrotica undecimpunctata. The sequence continues at coordinate 17,230,849 of NC_092812.1, forward strand.
AATATGTCCGTAACTAGTCTGTCAGCAGGCCAATAAGTGAGCTCTTTGGTAGATAGATACTAAAAATTTAAGTTTTTCATGCCTTGTAGTAATTGTCTTCCCTTGGTTGCTGTTACTCTGGCTCCCCAATACGTATTTTGGCGTTATAATCTCCTCCTGCGATGAATCTATTACCCATCGTCTTAACGAACTGTTTCCTTTTGTTATATACAGTATTTTGGTGGGCAGTATATTTTCTTCAGACGCAAAGGACTTGAGGGAGAAAAAATAATTAAAAGAAATGAGTGTCGAAGAAGAGGAAGGTCAAGCGACCCCTAAAGAAGAAAAATCTAACGAAAAACAAGAAGAAGAAGAAGTATATATTTACATTTATTATGAATTACTAATTTAGGAGTTATTAACCATCCAAAAAGGAAAGTCTCATTCCAAGATTTGCTTTCCTTACGTGTTTTTCTTTTCGGCGGCTCGATATTTTCGTGCAGCTCTTGAATAGTAAATAAAACTATCCAGAAGTTGTCTTGGGAGGCAAATATACACTCTGATAGTGATCTCTATTATTATAATAAATGTGTTCGATGTTTTGTAGTATTTTTTGGCCAGTAATTTTTTTCCTAATCAAACTCTGTCTGATAAAACATACTACAAAATAAAAACTATTATAAACTTATTATAAACATTGTTATATAGCGTATATCTAGCATCTATCATGTAATATATTCCAAATGTTTATTTTAATCATGCATTATGGTATTTGACTTTTAATTATAAAATTGGATAGAACTACCCTATTCGTGGGTAAAACGAATGTCACTAAAAAGGGAATGAGGTTAGTCGTAAAATAATCGATTAATATCCTTGGTACACGAATTATATATACTCTATTGTCAAGGTCAGAACTTTCCTGTAGTCATTATATGGTGCTTTAAGATATTTGTTCTCCTTGGAAAACATTTTGTTCGATATATTTCCTTTCTTGATTTATTGGTTTACTGTAGATTTTCAAAAGTATTGAATTTTATAAACCGCACTATGGAACTTTATTAATATAAATAGTTATAGTATGTATGCGTGTGTGTGTGTGTGGTTGTAAATATGACTGCAGATTACTAGATCCATTCGCCAGTTATAGTAGGGGAGAAAATATATGCTTATACAAATCTTACAAAAGGGTTTACTGAGTATCCCGTAATGTGATCCATTGAGTAAATCTCTCAGGTTTAGCCATACGGCTCACACTTTCTCTAAGGGGAAAATTCACTGATCCTAGATACCTACGGCATCAAAGGATTGGGCTCTGGTGGGACTCTTTCCGTGTTATCGAGCCCTAGGTGACTTCGTATGTTGGAGTATCTCCCAAAAATGTTCGTACGTATCTGGACGTCGAGAGTAGCACAGCTTTCTGCATGGACTTACATAGGCGTTCACTTAGACCGAGCTGTTTTATGTTTTCTGGAATAATAGGTACTCTCTGGGTACTTTTCATTCTCCACTGTCTCTTTATTTGTATTTCTAGATTTCTATACTTGGCGATCTTTTCGTTGTATTTAACCCACAGATGATTGTTGTTCAGACGATATCGCCACATCTATTAGTGTTGTTTGCCTAGTAAGTTTATTAATTAGTATGAGATCTGGTATATTATGTGCCACTGGTTGCTCTGTAAGCACAGTGCGGTCCCAGTATAGGTTGTAGTTGTCATTTTTAAGCATTCTGTCATAGACGTTATTGATAATAAGAGAGATGGTAGGTTTGAATAAGTCGCAGTTTCCTTTATAATCAGTACCGACAAACGCCTGGCAGCCCCCGGCAAGATGTTGGGTGGTTTCTTGGACTTGACATCCATATCAGCATTTATCGTTTTGGACTTTGACAATATATTTCAGGTAATTTTTAGTTGAATAACCTGATCCTGAATGGCAAGCAGGAAACACTCTGTCTCGGGAAACGTCCTTGCTGTTGTAAACTGTCGACGTTGTATTTTCGACATATTTTTGGCTGATATTATTGAATGGTCGTTCATGCAGAGGTTTACTTATCCAGGTACGCATTTTTCTTTCTTAGAAAGGTGGTTTATGCGCATGTCTTGTTCCCTCAGTTTAAGCGTTGTGTCATTTACTGCACAAATTGCGCGATGTAAAGTAGATGTCTTATGTCTTAACCTTAGTTTAAAAATAGGTTCTTAAATTAGCAAACTCTTTATCCAGTTGCTCACCTATGTCGATAAAGCCTCTTCTCCCTAGCTACCGCGGTAATATTGTTCTCTCTACTGCACTGGGTGGATTATGTTTTTGTGCCTTTGTGACAAGTGTTCTTGCTTTCTGTTGGAGACTTTCTTTATCCGTTTTTGACCACTTTATAATACCAAATGAGTAGATAAGCGCGGAAGAGGCGTACGGATTTAGTGCCTTAAACAATTTTTTACTATTAAGATATGACTGATTTAGCTGTCCTACTATTCGCAAAAACTCGAAACGTTAGTTCGATTTTCATTAGTTTAAGGTCAATTTTTCGCCTTTGCTGTACTCCGAAATATTTTTACATATCATATCTACTCATTGCCTAGATGTTTTGGCCATCTTACATATCGAAACCTCCGGGCTGAATCTTTCCTTTGACTATATTAAGTATACGGCACTTGTATATTTTAAAGTGTGTACTGATATCATTTAAGAAAGATTCATATAGATAGATAATAGAAGCCAGTAATTTAAAATCATCCATATACACCAGATGTAGCTGAGATAGTAGGTTCATTGCTAGACAGAACCAAAGTGGCCTCAACGAGTCCTTCTAGAAAAGACCCCGTTAATTCAGATACCTTCAGTTTCGATATTGTGTTCCCCAGGTATTTGAAGGTGAATTTTGGTCTTCCACTCCATCATTACATGCTTTAAAAAGGCCACTATCTTATTATCGACTTTATATATTTTCAATACATCAATAAGCTATTCATGCAGCACTGAATCAAAGGCCCTCTTGTAGTTCATGAAAGGAAAGTAAAAATGTTCCTTTTTTGGTGTATGCCTGGTTAGAAATGACTGAGTCGATAATAAGTAGTTCTTTGCAAACCATGGAACCCTTAGAACATCCTTTCTATTAAGGCTCTTATTGTTGGTAGATACTCTGGGCTACACAGGATGTGAGCAATGTGTACAAAGTTGGAAGACAAGTAATTGGTACTTTTCTGGATCTTGGGTGTTATTTTCGTTCTTCGGTATTAGATAATTGTTTGCTGTGTATGGTATTGGCTGCGGATTAGCGACAACATGATTGATCAATATTGACAAATACTCATGAAAACTTCAAAACTTCTTTAGCCAGAAGTTTTAAATTCCGTCTGGTCCAGGAGATTTCCAGTTATAAAACTATTTGATAGTGTATTAGAGTTTTTCAGTGGTTAAGGTTTCGTAAGGAATATTATTGTAATGTTAACAGTTATTCGTTGTGTTTTCAATCCATCCAGCATTGGTGTTATAAGAAGCTGGCGTTGAAAGATTGTAACAGACATGTATGAAAGTGTAACTAAACTAGTATTAATGAGGACATGCGTGGGAGAGACTGATAAATTTCACGTGAAAGTAGGATTGCATCAATATATAAATAACAACGAAACTACATGGTAACATTTCGTAATGCTTAATGTATGCTGTGATGTCGTGTTAGTAGGAAATTGTGACAGCGACTGAGAACAAAAACAGAAACTGGAACAGTGGATACAAGCTCTTGACATAAAATGTTTAAAACTTAGCAGGACAAAAACAGAGTATTTAGAATGTTTATTTAAAGATGGAATTACTACAAATAAAATGATATCTTTGAATAATAAAATGATAGCGAATAGTAATAGTTTAAATTATCTAGGATCGGTACTACAGAGTAATGGGGAATTAGATGGAGATGCATACAGTAGAATTAGGGTTGGATGGATGAAGTGGAAGGAAACGAGTGGTGTGTGACAGATAAATTGCAATGAAGCCGAAGGAAAATTATATAAAAGAGTCGTAAGATCAGCTACGATCTACGGAACTGAATGTTGGGCAGTTAAAAAGAAAGAGAAACAACATGTGAATGACGGAACAAAGAATGCATGTGACAGAAATGAGAATGCTTAGATGGATGAGTGGAGTGACAAAAAGGATTAAATCAGGAATAAGTGTATTAGGGGAGGTCTAGGGGTGGTACCAAGTGTGGGCAAAATGAGAAAGCATAGTTAAAGATTTCTTAATTATGTTCAACGTCGAGGCGTTAATCAACCAGTACGAAGAATTGCTGGCGCGTTTTTGGAAGGAGTGGGGGACGAAGGGCAAAGAAACCTGTGAGAAGACGCTTATACAGGATATGGCGGTAAAGGATATTAATATTGATATGACCCAAGATAACAACATTTGTAGAAATGGTATTAGGGAAGCCGACCTTGCATAGGGATACAGGCAACGGTATTGATGATGAATGGATATTTTTTTGTTAATTTTATTTTATCTTCAATGAGACTCAAAAACTCAAATGGTCGGGCCATGTACAAGAAATATCTAAAGAACGTGTGAGTGGCGACTAGGTATCAAAAGTCATAGGAAAATGGGTTAAACTAAATTATTAAATTATTAAAAGGTAATGGTAAACTCCATAGGCTTCCGGGTTGAACCGAGTTTATTATCACTGGGCCGAGCTTTCGAGATCTTCTTTGATGTCTTCTTTGGGGCTTCCGGGGTCAAAGTCTCCTAAGACCCCAGACACTATCTTCTTATTTACGTGCCATCTCCGCGACGGTAGTTGGCAATTATCATGGATATTCTGATCTTAGATGCTGCCGCTCTGAATAGTTCGATTGATGTGCATCCATACCATTCCCTCATGTTACGCAACCATATGATTCTTCTCCTTCCTACACTTTTCTTGCTCTGGATTTTTCCTTGTATAATTAACTGAAGTATGTTGTATCTTTCATTATGCATAACGTGACCCAGGTATTAGAGCTTTCGTGTCTTGATGGTTTCCAATATTTCCATTTGTTGACTCATGACTTTGTTGTTTGTTACATGCTTGGTCCATGATATCTTTAGGATTCTTCTATACACCCATAGTTTAAATGCCTCCAACTTTTAAGTAGTCGACGCGTAAAGTGTCCATGCTCTCTATCCCGTAAAGCAGAGTCCAGAAAATACACACTTGCTAGCCTAACTCTCAAGTCTAATTTCAGTTCTTTTGAACAAATTACCTTTCTCATTTTATTAAAGTTTGTTCGTGCTTTATCTATTCGACCTTTAATTTCTTTGTAGTAATCGTTTGAGTGATTAATTATTGTGCCAAGATAATTGTAGTTTTCAACTTGTTCTAAAGTTTTAACGTTAATTGTCAGGCTTTCATCATTATTTTGAGTTTTTGATATCCTTATAAATTTACTTTTTTTCAAACACTATACTGTTTACTAATCACTGAACTACTGCTACTGGAGACGGCGGACGGATCATTTTTACAGTCGACGATGACGTGGTTCACTGGCGTGGCGTTTGGATGGAGGTTAGCTCGAAGATTCCTGATGGCAGAATTTGGATTGGTAGCTGGATTGGACAATATTTTTTTAGGAGAGGTCTCCATATCGAAGGTAACCGGGTGCCTTCATCTCTTTTATTGGGAAAATTTAGCCATTTTTTAATCACTATTACTTTTTGATAATTCTAGCTTTATATAAGAAGATGGGGGACATTGTTCTCGAGTTTTTAAAATCAATTTTGTAATCTATGAAGATAATGTTGACCTAGAACTAATATTGAATCTAAATTGCGAACAGAAATGAATTTTTGATCAATCAATGAATTTCAAATTGAAAAACTTCAATAATTGTACATTTATTATTAATAAAATAAAATTTTTAACATCCTTGTATATTTACCTAAATATACTCGGTATAAACTGAAGCCAGTTGATAATGTAGAAAGACATATCAATAAATATTCGATATTTATAGTTGTACCTATCTATAAATTAGGTAGTAACACTCCCGCAGTAGAACTTATTCACTCCAATTTCCGGAACATTTATTTCCTGAATCATAAATATCATTGAGAAAGCAACACTCCCCGACACAGCATTGCTCGCATCTATTGCAAACCCATCTTGTATTTTCTTGGTACTGACAGATCTATCCAATCGAACAAGTGTGTTTTCCAATTAGTATAGAGTATTTACTTCAAGAGTCCATGAGATGAGAATAAATAACTTACTGTTTGACTATTTGAAAGAAATAAACAATTTTATTTAAATAAAACAGTTATAGATATAACAAACCTAATAGATCACGGTAAAAAATAAAAATATATATATATATATATATATATATATATATATATATATATATATATATATATATATATATATATATACTATATTCCGAAAGATTTTCGAGGTAAGGGAATTAATATTAAACTCAACAGTTTTCCTGGTTAAACCGGGTCGATTATCACTGCGCGGAGCTTTCGACATCCTTTCTTGATGTCTTCTTCAAAGCATCCAAGCTCTCAGACTCCCGAGCCCCCAGACACTACTAAACTGATAACTAACCAATGCATTACTGCTACTGGGAACAGCGGACGGTTTATTTATACCGTCGATGGTGACGTGGTTTGGGTGAAGGTTGGCGTAGGGGTTAACGTGAGGATTGGCGCATGGGTTGACGCGAACATTTTTGACAATAGGATTTTGATTGTCGGGTGGAGCGGATGATATTTTCTTTATGAGAGGTCTCCATGTCGATGGTACCTGGATGCCGTCATCTCTTTTATTGAGAAAATTTGGCCTTTTTTAATTTCTATGGCTTTCTATGGCTATTTCCAGGATAATTTTAGGCTTATGGAAACAGATGGGGGGTATGGTTCTGAGATTTTCAAAATCAATTTTGTTTCCCGTATGAAGATGGTGTTGACCTAGAGCTGAAATTGAATCAGAATTGCGAATGTTCATAAATCCTATGTTGAATTCTATGATATGTGTGGCCTATATAAAATGATGGGGAGTCTGCACATGGGATTTCATAAACCCCGTGTTGTCCATTTGGAATTTTGTCTTTGATTGATCGGACAAGAGATAAAAGTTTTTGTTGGGACGTAAATATTGTCTTTATTTCTCTAAATTTAAGAATGTTCTCGATTTTGTCAGCGACACCTTTGATGTAAAGAAGAAAAGCTTTCGTATTATGAGGATGAGTCTTTGGGTTGAGATTGAGTGGAAGATTGATGTCTGTGGATGCTCCTATTGATGTGATTTTTGCGGTTACCGTTTTGGATGAGGGCTTGTTTGAAACTAGAGAGCTCAGCGTGTCTACTTGCATTACGTATTGATCTGGAGAACCTCGCAAAGTTAACCTCGATAAACAGAGTGATGAAAACCTTGGGATTGCTTTTTCTTTATGATAACGTCGAGAAACCGTAGGGTTGAATCAGTTTCCACCTCCATTGTGAACTGGATACTAGGATGTATACCATTCAGATGGATCTGAAAAGATACCAAAGTATCTCTGTCATGGGGTCAAATGACGAATGTATCGTCAACATATCGTAGCCAACATGTAGGTTTGAGCATTGATGTGCATAGTGCTCGGGTCTCGAAGTCTCTCATAAAGATATTGGCAATTACTGGAGATAGTGGGGAGCCCATTGGAGCACCATTTATTTATCTGAAGAATTGATTATGGAAGATGAAATGAGTGTTGGACATACAATGTTTAATAAGAGATAAGTGATCTTGCTGGATACTGTATTTAATTTTCAGAATGTTACGAGTTTCGTCTATAAAAATGTTTGTAAAGAAGGATGAAGCATTTTCGTCGAGAGGTCGTAGAATTTTGGTCAAGTACTTGGCCAATGGTTATGTGGTTATGGATCGGTAATATATTCGAGATGTTCTGGAAGACTTTTCATTTTTTTATGTCAACAGAAAGAGAGGTTTTATTGATAATGGCTTTTGTTGTTTTCTCTAGATAGGTTGTTGGATTAGGAATTAGTCTGTAGTCTGAAATTTTAATGAGATTTGAGAGTTTATTATTCTAAGAAGAAGAATTTAGGATGACGGATGACATTTCCTTTATCATCGGGAAGAATTACTAGATTTGGATTTGACTGAAGTTCTTTCAGGTCTTTTTTTTTCTGATTGGCTAATTTTCGGAGTAGGAGGCTTTAAGTTTCTAGGAACTCTAGCGATGTATTTTCTAGTTATTTCAGCATCTTCGGATGCTATACTGGAGATGGCTTCTTCAGTTTTACAGATGATTGTCTCGATTGAAATGTGACTTGAGGTAACAGGGTAATTGAAACCTTTTGCTAAAGCTTGAGTGGCAATGGTCGAAATCCGGGTATCAGAAAAGTTATGAACCACTATAGTGGCTTTCAACGTTTTAGTTTTGGAATTTGTTCTACAATTAGATGCGCTAAGTTGTGCTTCTGAGTTTCAGTCATAGATTGAAGTATTTAGGGCTGTCTGTATGTTTCTTCTTCTTCTTATGCCGTCCCCATTAACGGAGGTTGGCGACCACATTTTTAAAAGATTCTCTGTCTTTTGCAACGTGTAATAATTCGTCTACAGTCATGTTTGTCCACTGTACCTATTCCTCTGTTTATACGGTCTAAACTGTCCCATAATACAGGGGATGTACATTGAAAGAATAAATAGATGACCGGATATTGAAAATATTGATATTTGTGACATCTAGCTTTTGTCTAGTGGAATAAATAGCTTCACGGAGAAGCGCAAAACTCGTACTTCTAATAATTTGGAAGGTAGAAAAAGAGAAACAACATGTGAATGACGGAACAAAGAATGCTTGTGACAGAAATGAAAATGCTTAGATGGATAAGTGGAGTGACAAAAAGGATTAAATCAGGAATAAGTTTATTAGGGGAGGTCTAGGGGTGGTACAAAGTGTTGCCAAAATAAGAGAGCATAGTTTAAGATTTCTTAATTATGTTCAACGTCGAGACGTTATTGGAAGTGGTATTTAAGTTTTAATAATTTGGGAATGACTTTATGGTCTCAGTCATCATTTTACATCATTTTAAAACGTCATTTTATAACATTATTTTACAACATCGTTTTACATCATTTTACAACATCGTTTTACATCATTTTACAACAGCATTTTACATCATTTTACTGCCAACGAAAGCTGCCAACAAAATGTTGCCAGCAGATGCAACCAATAAATGATGCTAACAAATGCTGCCAAATTTTGCCAAAATGTGCCAAAATATATGTCCAACAAATCCTGCCAAAAATTTCAAATGTTGCAATGTTTCCGATAATTGTATCCAAAAATTCTTTTCAACGATGGAATGTTGGAGATATGTATTTTAAACAATTGTTGTAAAAATCATTTCCAACAATGGAATATTTGCAACAATAATTGCAAACATTGTTGTTCCATTGGAAACAATTAGTGGTAACGATTGTTGGAAACAATTCTTGGAAGCGATTGTGGAAAACATATATATATATATATATATATATATATATATATATATATATATATATATATATATACAAATATATATATATATATATATATATATATATACAATATATATATATATATATATATATATATATATATATATATATATATATATATATATATATATATATAGAATAAATAAATAAAATAAATAATAAAAAATTGGTTAAAGAAATTATTTGTACATCCCGTAATCATGAGCTATTATTTTAACGTTGTTATAATAATGTTTTGTCAAGCTATGGTTTGTTAGAACAGTGAGCAACGCATAACTCACAGTCAGTCGAACGCCGCGCACGTTCGTCAAAATCAAATAAATGGTTCTCTATGATAACGGTTTGTTAGGTTCTGCTGAGCTGCGCGCACTGCAGAGCGATAGCCGTGTACGTCGACGGTGTGCGCTGGAATCAACTGCGATTTGATTTGGACGCAAACGTTCAGCTGAGCTGAACACACACAGCGTACACATTTATACCGAAATTATAATTGTATTTTTATATAGTAATTATTATTGTAATAATTAAGTGATGTCTACTAAATTTTCTCCCGAGGAAAATGAAAGACTAGTGGATCTAGTACAAATTGTAAGATAGTTCCAAATATATCCCTGGAAAGTCTAAAATATTTTTTGGATTGTTTCAAAACGAAGTTTTTCCTCGTTTTGAAACAATCTTTCTTTGACTGTTAATTTAAAAGCACCTTCTGTATTAAGACATGAAAAAATTTCGTTTACATTTTTATTTCTTTTATTTAGATTTAACGTTATCAACTCTTCTTTTTTCTCCTCTTCTTGGAGTAATAAAATTATTGCGTTAAGTTTGCGAGAATTCATTTTTTAAACGTATAACCTTTGCGAGAATAAACGTGAAACTAATTTCTAAACTTGTTTTTAGAGCGACAGAATATTTATGCGAATTAATCTAACAAACCGGCTCAACCAAAACTGCCGTGAGTCGAGTACAACAGATTCTGCTGTACGTGTATGCTGTGCCCTGAGCACTGTTCTAACAAACCGTAGCTCAAGTTTACAAAAAGAAGCAGCAAATTTGAAGGTTATGGGAAAAGTGCGTATATTTTCAAGAGCAACTATTTGCTTCCCTTTAAATATAATCAAAGGAGGGTCTTTTTTACCTTTCGCATTGCATGCAACAAGCACTGATGTATTTTCTCTGCTGGAAGTGCTTGTCGTCCTGGTCGCCTTGGCACCTTTTTTTCCTACGACTTTGGTTTTTGACGGATCGGAACAAAAACTTGTTTCGTTCAAATTCCAAATTAAATGTGGTTTGTTTTCAATAACCAGATTCTTAATAGTTTTAAAACTAAATCAAAATAATTATTTATTATAAAAGGGTCAACATTTTTTTTTTCTTGCTATTTCAAGATTTTCCGGTTTTTTTTAACGGATAGATTATGACGTTTCATAAATGAAAAAAACCAGTTTTTTCCAGGAATTCCATTCTGAAACGGAGTATTTAGTTGATTCGCTTTAACGTATTTGTCCACTAAATGCATTATTTTCATTTGTGAGAGACCAAACCCATACTTTTTCATAGTAGTTAAACAATGAACTAATTTATTTTCGTCCTCTGTAAAAAGTGCTGTAGTACGGTTATATAACGCTGACTTCTTACCTCGTCTTCCTTTAATGTGATCGAGTAGAGTATTTAGAGGAATTTTGTGTAATTTACTTGCTGCATATGCAGAGTATCTTCCACTTTTAACATCTTTTATAGTCTGAAGAAGAGTTTCCTTGGAATAATTCTCTTTCAAATTTTCGAATATATTTTCGAATCATAATATTTATTTGGTCCAACCTAAAAATAAAACACACTTTACCGCCAAAATTACACTGTGGGGCAAGTGCGTGTACTACTAAGCACTTTTCCTCGTATACAACTACGCTCTTAACTAATAAACTTTAAATAAGAAAGCAAATCAAAATCAACGATTATTAAATTTTTCCCCAGTTATACCAAAAAACTAACTATTCTACGTATTTAATACTTATGAGTATACCTACCGATTATTTTATTTAAAACAACAAAAACATCAGCTTAATTTTTCGCGACAAAACCACTGATAGCCCAGTCTGGTTATGCAAAAATCACCGATTTCACGGCAAAATTTTTCGCAGATATCTAAAGCTTTTAAGACATAGGTGGGGGTTACTAGATGACAAATAGATGAAAAAGTACTCGTATGTTTACCTTGCGTTTTTATTAAACAATAATTTATAGTCACAATTTGATTTTTTGTCTATAATTTTTGTCCCTTATATTTTACATAAACAATATTTATATCATTTTTTTTTATATCAAGAATATCTTTATTTTCCCGTTTTTTAAATTAAAATTTATAAATAATTTACGGAGATATTTGCAAAAAAGCAGTTTTTTTGCACTAATTTATAAATTTTATTAATATTTTGATTAACAAAATAAAATGTTATTAATACATTTGAACATCGAGGAATTACTGTCTTTTAAATTTGTGCGAAATTTCCTTCCGATCGGTCAAATAGTTTAAAAGTTATTTAATTTATTTATCTCTGAGGCTAAATATTTAAACTATTGAATTTGCTCTATTAATGATGCTAGACACATTTAACAAATTCTATAGGATTCTTTAAGACTTAAACTATCTCAGAAGTTAAATGCATATTGCGTTTTCATCGAAATTATTTACAAAATAAACGTTTGAAAAAGGGGTATGGTTTTTACTTTACTAAAAATTGTAATAACTTTTATATTTTTAAGATACAGATTTGTACGTACAACTGTTGGATAGCTGGTAAAAAAACTCACATTAAAAAGAAACTTCTATGACCAATAGGAACGAAGTTAGGAGATATTTTTAAAAAAATCATATCTCCATTATTTATAAACATTAAAAAGTAAAATTTGCACAAATTTATACTGAAAATTTAAACTTTATATTGAAACTTATAGCTCTATATAAAATTCATCTAATTTTTCAAAATCTACAGCCCTTCGAAACGAAGGTACTTTCGAAAGATCGACATAGGAAAGTGGAGGGGATAACTGTTTCAGCTCCGTTTTTTTTTTGGAGATCGGAACTTCAAATTCAAACACGTAGGAAAAATACATTAACTCGGCTTCAATTGCAGCTAAAAGCCTCTTTTTTTTAATATGGGATAGCTCGTGGAAATATGAATAACTACATAGTTTTCACTGGCCGGGAAATATGGAAAACCTCAGAAAAATTGAGTCCATTTGAAATTCACCGTAAAAACTTACTTTTTTTTAAAATTTGGCTTGAATAGCCTGTCGCAGTATTAATAATGATTACATAATTTTCACTCCCCACCTTCAGAAAATCCCGGAAAATCAACATATATTTTTTTTTAATTTTATATCAATGATGTATTGATATATGATTTTTTTTTATTTTATATCAATACTTATATATTTTATAAATTACATTTCAGGTAATTTTCGGGTAATTACATTTCATTATTCACATTACTATCAAATTTGCTAAATGTGTCTAGCATCATTAATAGAGCAAGTTCAATAGTTTAAATATTTAGCCTCAGGGATAAATAAATTAAATAACTTTTTAACTATTTGACCGATCGGGGGGAAATTTCGCACAAATTTAAAAGACTGTAATTCCTCGATGTTCAAGTGTATTATTAACATTTTATTTTGTTAATAAAAAAATTAATAAAATTTATAAATTGGTGCAAAAAACTGCTTTTTTGCAAATATCTCTGTAAATTATTTATTAATTTTAATTTAAGAAACGGGAAAATAAAGATGTTCTTGATATAAAAAAATGGTGTAAATATTGTTTATGTAAAATATAAGGGAAAGAACTTATAGACAAAAAATTAAATTGTGACCATAAATTATTGTTTAAAAAAAAAAACACAAGGTAAAAATACCAGTACTTTTTCACCTATTCGTCATCTACTAACCCCCACATATGTCTTAAAAGCTTCAGATATCTGCGAAAAATTTTGCCGTGAAATCGATGATTTTTGCATAACCAGACTGGGCTATAATCACTGTTCGCGACTGTGCCTTTATGCAGCAGTAGCCAACGGTATGTGTCTAGTACGACGTAGCATGGTTTTGTTTACATTGTCTTTTTGCACTCGTCATATTTTGATATCCCTGAACATGTCGGAGAGTCTAATACCGTATTTGCATTCATGTTTGCTCTAAAATTGAAAAAGTTTGTTCGAAGACTCTTCAAATAGTAAATTTACGAATAAAACACAAATAAAAAAAGGTTCAATCGATTTAAAAATGATCTCACTTCTGTTGACAGTGACCCGCATTCAGTTTGACCTTCCAGAACGACTAAATCGGAAAATATTGAAATTTGTTTATAAGATTTTTTTAAACAAAGATTTAATTTAATCTAATAGGTATACTACATATGGAATATGGTATATACCTATGGAAAAACAGTTTAAAAATTACATTTATGTACACAAAATAATTTAATAATAAGTAGCACTTTTTAAGCTTATAAACTTTTAGTATAACTCCGCAGAATTTAGCTAAAATTTAATGGCAAAAAATATTCGGAAAGTTAGTTAAAAAACAGAACGTTTAAAGAAGAAAAAAGGTTCTACGTTCCTATTAGTAGCTAAGCTAGTTTTTTTTTACAAAATCATTTACGGTGAGTGACAACATTAAGGACAGAAAAAATATCGAATCTTTTATACGAAAAGTCAAAGTTTTAGTTAACTTAATAAACTTACTAAACAAAATTATTAAAAATTATTTAAACAGGAGTGTTGTAAACAAAGAGTACTTTACTTTCCGACTAGAGTAAAAGGAGTGTGGGTAGCCAAATAAAGCGTCAGTAGCGCTCTTCAAAAAATCCAACTCAGTTTCAAAATAGAGCGCTCTGTAAAAAAAACGTATATCGGCTTTAACCAGATCAAATTTGTTGCTTTTTTTGTAAACTGACAAAACAGTTACAACGGTAAAATTATAACATTTATTGCATTTTCATTATAAACTTATCCAAAACAAAGCAGCTCATGTCTACGGGATGTACATATCTTTTTTTATATTTTTTTGTTAAATTAATTGTTTATTATTATTTTTTTTATCTATTCTATATATATATATATATATATATATATATATTATTCATATTAGCGAGTTTTCTACTGCTGTCGCCGTTTCTCGCATCCTTTTCCAGCGTTTTCTGTCGAACCAATTTTCAGTTTTTAAATCCCTGGCGGTCATTGCAGCTTCGACATCTTCTTTCCATAACCGCCTTGGTCGGCCTCGTTTTTTTCTATAATCCTTTTATACCTTATACATATATATATATATATATATATATATATATATATATATATTTATATATTATATATATATATATATATATATATGCTGTCACTATTTTTCCGGGATTGACTCCGCGTTGTAAAATGCTGGTTTTCTTGAAAACCATTGTTTTGGCGACGTTTCGGCAAGGTCTCACTTGCCATTCTCAAGCCTGGTGGATCTACTTCTCGTCGTTACTCGATTAGTACTGGTCGACTGGGCATTTCGGCGCTCGTTTAAATACTCTCTCGGCGGCGCGCGGGCTCTTGTGATTGGTCCTGCCTGTGTGCGAGTGGGCGGGGCCTTGTCTGGCGGTCTCGCTGTTTGTTTTTTCTGTGCGTTAACTGAAGTTGAATTTTTTTGGACGGTTCTTTGCAGAGCTGGTTTCCATGTTGTTGGTAGTCTTTGGGCATCATCTCGAGTGTTTAGGTTATTTGGATATTTTTCTATTTCTATGGCTTCCCTGATTATTCGCTTGGTTTTGTGTTCGATGTTCGCTAGCATTGTTGTCTGTTCTAGATCGATTGTGTGTCCTGTTGTTAGGGCATGTTGTGCAAGGGAAGATGTCTTTTCTTGCTTTGCAATAGCGTTTCGATGTTCTTCTCGTCTTACTTGAATTCTTCGATTAGTCTGTCCGATGTAGGATTTGTCGCAGTCTCCACAGGGAATCTTGTACACTCCTTGGTTTTCTAGTGGGATTTTGGTTTTTGCGGAGTTAAGCATATTAGAAATTTTCTTATCCGTGTTGAATATTGTCTCTATTTTATGTTTTCTTAGGACTCTACTGATTTTTTCCGTAGTGCCCTTCACGTACGGTAAAATCGTCTTAGCAATAGGTTTTTCTTTTTCTTCTGTTGATTCTTTGCTTTTTCCTCCTTGTGATTTTTGTGCCTTTTCAATTGTGTACGTGGTGAAGCCATTTTTTCTTAATGCTGTTTTGACCGTTTTCATTTCTTTGTTCCTGTGTTCTTCATCTGTTAATCTTTCTGATCTTATAGTCAGGGTTTTGATGACTGACTGCAGTTGTGCAGGATGGTGGTGTGAGTCAGCGTGTAGATATCTGTCGGTGTGTGTTGGTTTTCTGTATACCGTGTATCCTAAAGTTCCATCTGTTTTCTTGATTATTAAAACATCCAAAAACGGTAGCTGTTGGTCTTTCTCTAGTTCCATAGTAAACTGAATTTTGGGGTGGATGGTGTTAATGTGATTTAGGAATGTATTTAGTTTTTCTTCCCCATGTGTCCAGATAATGAAGGTGTCGTCCACGTATCTCAACCATAATTTCGGTTTATACTCTGCCGTTGTTATTGCTCGTATTTCTATTTCTTGCATAAACAGATTTGCTATCACCGGTGACAGTGGTGAACCCATGGGTGCTCCCTCGACTTGTTTGTACCTTTGGTCTTTGTATATGAAATATGTGTTGTTGAGGCAGTGTCTCGTTAGGTTTAGTGTATCCGGTGGTATTGGGTATTTTTTTCCTATAATCTCTAACGATTCTTCTACTGGGACGTTAGTAAAAAGTGACACCACGTCAAAACTCACTAGCAAATGTCCCGGGTCAAGAGTCACGTCCTTTATACGCTCGATGAAGTGGCCTGCGTTCTTGACGTAAGAATCCGCTTCCTCTGCGTACGGTTGTAACTGATTGGCTAAGAACTTTGCGAGCGGCTGTGTGGGTGATCCGATTGAACTAACTATTGGTCGTAGTGGCATCCCAACTTTATGAACTTTTGGTAAACCGTAGAGCTTAGGGCACCTAGATGATTTTTCGCGTGGAATCAGCTTGGGCTGATCCTCCTTTTTTATGTTTGAAACTTTGATCTTGGCCTTCGTTGTTTTTTCTAGATACGTTGTTGGATCTGTGGCAATTTTTTCGTATGCTGTGTCGTTTAGAAGATCTGTTAATTTTTTGTCGTAGTCATCTATATTCATTACTACCGTGGCGTTACCTTTGTCCGCTGGAAGGACGATTATTTCCTCGTTTTTCTGCAAATCTCGCAACGCCTCTTTTTCCTCACGTGTTAAATTTCTTTTTGGTGGTTTGGCTGTCCGTAATATCTGCGATACGTCTTGGCGTATGATCTCAGCTGTTTCCGTATCATAATCATACGCCAAGACGTATCGCAGATATTACGGACAGCCAAACCACCAAAAAGAAATTTAACACGTGAGGAAAAAGAGGCGTTGCGAGATTTGCAGAAAAACGAGGAAATAATCGTCCTTCCAGCGGACAAAGGTAACGCCACGGTAGTAATGAATATAGATGACTACGACAAAAAATTAACAGATCTTCTAAACGACACAGCATACGAAAAAATTGCCACAGATCCAACAACGTATCTAGAAAAAACAACGAAGGCCAAGATCAAAGTTTCAAACATAAAAAAGGAGGATCAGCCCAAGCTGATTCCACGCGAAAAATCATCTAGGTGCCCTAAGCTCTACGGTTTACCAAAAGTTCATAAAGTTGGGATGCCACTACGACCAATAGTTAGTTCAATCGGATCACCCACACAGCCGCTCGCAAAGTTCTTAGCCAATCAGTTACAACCGTACGCAGAGGAAGCGGATTCTTACGTCAAGAACGCAGGCCACTTCATCGAGCGTATAAAGGACGTGACTCTTGACCCGGGACATTTGCTAGTGAGTTTTGACGTGGTGTCACTTTTTACTAACGTCCCAGTAGAAGAATCGTTAGAGATTATAGGAAAAAAATACCCAATACCACCGGATACACTAAACCTAACGAGACACTGCCTCAACAACACATATTTCATATACAAAGACCAAAGGTACAAACAAGTCGAGGGAGCACCCATGGGTTCACCACTGTCACCGGTGATAGCAAATCTGTTTATGCAAGAAATAGAAATACGAGCAATAACAACGGCAGAGTATAAACCGAAATTATGGTTGAGATACGTGGACGACACCTTCATTATCTGGACACATGGGGAAGAAAAACTAAATACATTCCTAAATCACATTAACACCATCCACCCCAAAATTCAGTTTACTATGGAACTAGAGAAAGACCAACAGCTACCGTTTTTGGATGTTTTAATAATCAAGAAAACAGATGGAACTTTAGGATACACGGTATACAGAAAACCAACACACACCGACAGATATCTACACGCTGACTCACACCACCATCCTGCACAACTGCAGTCAGTCATCAAAACCCTGACTATAAGATCAGAAAGATTAACAGATGAAGAACACAGGAACAAAGAAATGAAAACGGTCAAAACAGCATTAAGAAAAAATGGCTTCACCACGTACACAATTGAAAAGGCACAAAAATCACAAGGAGGAAAAAGCAAAGAATCAACAGAAGAAAAAGAAAAACCTATTGCTAAGACGATTTTACCGTACGTGAAGGGCACTACGGAAAAAATCAGTAGAGTCCTAAGAAAACATAAAATAGAGACAATATTCAACACGGATAAGAAAATTTCTAATATGCTTAACTCCGCAAAAACCAAAATCCCACTAGAAAACCAAGGAGTGTACAAGATTCCCTGTGGAGACTGCGACAAATCCTACATCGGACAGACTAATCGAAGAATTCAAGTAAGACGAGAAGAACATCGAAACGCTATTGCAAAGCAAGAAAAGACATCTTCCCTTGCACAACATGCCCTAACAACAGGACACACAATCGATCTAGAACAGACAACAATGCTAGCGAACATCGAACACAAAACCAAGCGAATAATCAGGGAAGCCATAGAAATAGAAAAATATCCAAATAACCTAAACACTCGAGATGATGCCCAAAGACTACCAACAACATGGAAACCAGCTCTGCAAAGAACCGTCCAAAAAAATTCAACTTCAGTTAACGCACAGAAAAAACAAACAGCGAGACCGCCAGACAAGGCCCCGCCCACTCGCACACAGGCAGGACCAATCACAAGAGCCCGCGCGCCGCCGAGAGAGTATTTAAACGAGCGCCGAAATGCCCAGTCGACCAGTACTAATCGAGTAACGACGAGAAGTAGATCCACCAGGCTTGAGAATGGCAAGTGAGACCTTGCCGAAACGTCGCCAAAACAATGGTTTTCAAGAAAACCAGCATTTTACAACGCGGAGTCAATCCCGGAAAAATAGTGACAGCACATATAGCTCCCGCGGAAACCTCAAAACAAACATATATATATATATATATATATATAGATATATATATATATATATATATATATACCCTATGACGGCCGACATGTAATTAAAACACGATCAGTGGGGCGTTAATATTTAATTCCGATCGCTTGAAAAGTAAAAATATTTAATTTCCTGTATTTTATGTTCAGTAATAATATTGGATTTTACTGTATCAAAGGCATATAAAATGAATATAATATGTATATACAGGGCGTGTTAAAAGAAGTGGGACGGAATGTTTCGAATACTCGAAATTATTTGTCGACATCAAATGTTCATCAAGTTCTCTATAAGTCTCTATTTGGCCTAGAGTAAAAATTATACGAATGGTTTTGCATGCACTGAAATTGGAAAATACTTTGCCAAGTTGCTGGTATGTGCAAATTTAAATAAAATACATCCAAGACTTTACTTTCTAGACACTGTATTACATATAACCTTGAAACAAATTGGCACTAAATCAATTCCGAGTTTTCAGCAAAACAAAATGTTCAGACACGTGTAGTCCAGTAAT
Organism: Diabrotica undecimpunctata; assembly: GCF_040954645.1. Classification (NCBI taxonomy): domain Eukaryota; kingdom Metazoa; phylum Arthropoda; class Insecta; order Coleoptera; family Chrysomelidae; genus Diabrotica; species Diabrotica undecimpunctata. The sequence goes on from NC_092812.1 coordinate 17,250,347, forward strand.
TAATACCAAAGCAATTCAGAGTATGCAGTCCAGTAATTAGACCGAAGGTACTTTATCGTTTAACTAAAACACACCACAAAGTCTGAATTGAATTCTCGAAACACTTTTTTGTTACTTCTGTTTAGCAAACGATTTGTCCTATTCACTGTCTGATATTTCACCATCAGAGTCGTCGCTATCTGAATTGTCTATCCGAATAATTAGAGGCCGAACCTCATTTATAACTCGCTCGGTTTGAAAAGACTGAACGATTATGTCTTTTGTATGTCTAATACAATTTTGCCAGTATTCTGCCTTTATTTGTTATAGCGATTCTTTCCATAAACTAAGAACGCTAGCGTCATGTGTTGTTTTGGATGCATGTTTATCATAAACATTTTTGGCTATACCCCAAACTAACTCAATTGCATTATAGTCGCAATGGTAGGCGGAAGTCGAAGAATTTCATGGCTATATTTAAGAGCCATTTGGTCAGTAGCAAATTTCTTTTGAAATTTGTGATCTCCACACAGTTGAAGTAAATCGATTTTTAAAACTATGTCACTGTGATAAATTTTCTTTTTCGTCAACCACAAGTTTATTTCTTCTTCTGTCCAGCTGCTTGAAGAAAAACTCTCTTTTACTCTTGAGTGGTAGGATGCATTATTTAACATTTCGTGGTGCCATCTTGCCAGGATGATTTTGACATATTTCCTTAAGCGAAAATCTAAGTTGCATCTAAAAATACAACTTGCCTCGGACTATCAGACGTTTTATTGTTCATGTATTTTCTTAAAAAATTCCACCGTATTGAAACAACATTAGAGAGTTCACACAATACTTGTCTATTATTTATCTTTTTACATCGAAAACCTAAATGTTCCAGCACTCTCCACAAACTTGTTAAATTAATATCACACAGTTCCTTGTCTTTTATTTTTTGTAACACAGCACTAACAACTGTTACATGTTCTTTGGCTTTATACATATTATATATAATATTTTTAATTTCAAGTTTAATTGACTGGTGCAAATCTAAAGTTTTTGGATGTCGACGATTTCTCTTGCTTTCTTTATTTATTTCCTCCTCACTCATGTTAATAATTCTTCGGAATGTCCTCTCTGAGATACCGCAAGCATCGCATGTGCGTTTCTGAATTGCCATAGCAGATGTCAATGGACCCATATTATTTTTTTTCCAAATTGAAATAACTTTCGACTTTTAGAACTAAACGTCGTTCTTCTGGAGATAACACTCTACGTTTCGACTTTATTTTATTTTCTTCCAAATTATTCATTTTGCTTTAAAGTACCGCTTCACTACACTACTATAAAAAATAGGTATTTATATATAACTACTACACCCTAAAAAGGACGAGGGTTGTACAACAGATGAAACAATCGAACACAAATTATTTAACAGCCAATGCTAAACAAGCATAAACACTGCATTGATTGTGATTGCAAAAACCGTTCGCATGTTTTAAATAAGATTTTTGCTAATTATGTATTTTGTTAAATTATTAAATAACATCAACCTACCATCAACTAATTTTTAACGATAAACAGAAGAGAAATATGATGACGTTTGTATTTGATCTACTTTGTCGATGACAGTGTCGTTAACAGAAAGATATTTTTAAGCAGCATGAATCATTTTTCAATGATTGTGTGGATTTAAGAAATACATTACTAAACAAATTTTTAAAGTGTGTATAAAGGAGATTACAATTATTATGATACGTGATACTCCTTATGTTTCAAATAATATGTTCTTGTAAAGGCCTAATTTTGATTATTGGGTAAAACTGCAATATACGATACGTCAGAAGAAATTAAAAAAAATTAACATGCAATAAATTCATTGTTTAAATAAATATTCCGTACTCTCACTATTGCAATAAAATATTAAAACCAATAAACGATAACTTGATTAGCAGTGCTGATTGAAACAACAGAACAGTAAAATGTTATTCATAAAGGTAGTGTAAAATATATCGCCGCTTATCTGGTCCGCTAGTAATAAAGTTACCAGCATTTAATTGCAAAACGGTCTTCTTAGATGGAAAATACTATAGTGGGCGGAGTCCATTTTTGTATCTTTTTTGGATATCTTTTTTCAGGCACCCTTTATTCAAAATATAATTGTTAAATGTATGTTAATTATAAACATTATTAAATTGTTATTTATAAACAATTTTTCGCTAGGCATTTAATAAACTCGAACAAACCCGTTTTTCTGTATTAAAAAATTATTTTTAAAACAAAAAATCGTATATACGGTGCGTACAATTAAGTCGGCCTCACATGGGAAACTTTTTTATTTTTAATTTTTCAAAAAAAAAGAGTTATTTTGTACAAATGTTTTGCATTGTCTAAAAGATAAGTAGCAAACATCACATATCAAATTTTATCAATCTTATACGAGGTATGTCAAAAAATATAAATTTTTCTCAGAGGTAAAGTACCTTTATATTTTAAAATATCAAAAATTTTGTATTAGAAAAAGTTATTTGGAAATATTAACTATGTTTTTGTCTTTCTTCGTCTTTGATTCTTCTAATTGTCATTTCAAAATAATTTTTAGTTCTTTCAGTCAGCAGTTGGTTGTTGCCACTTAGGGTGTAAGGTCCTTTTTTGAACTAGGAATTCGTACGTTCCCTTGACAAATGTAATCCCTTGTCATCGACATAGTGTCTTTTTGTCATCGACATAATATTTGTATTTCTAAGTATGTCATTTAAGGGTCATCTGAACTTATTATGTGGCTAGTTCCAATTATTTTGTAGACCTAAGTATTAACCATATTTTCAATTTAGCAGTCAACATTTTACCCTTTTGTTTTCATTTTAAGTGGTTTTACTTATTTGTGGGTTTTTTACTAATGATGATCTGATAGGATCGAAAACGTTCTGAAAATTTTTAAATCCATTTTGGATAATTTTAAAATTTTAACAAAAATCTTATACCACTTTACAAAGAAAGTTTTTACTTAATTGTAAGTTTTTTTAACTATGGTATACAGCCAACCACTGGGAATTTCTCTTTTAAATTTTAATAATAAAAGAGTTATGATATTTTTAATAAATAAAAATTATGTAGGGTATCTGTAATGGGAGAAAAATTTGCAATTTTTTTTCAATCCAAAGGATGTTATTGCATATTAAAACATAGTTGTCCATTTCAAATAACTTTTTCTTATACAAATTTTCGATATTTTGAAATATTAAGATACTTTACCCTTGAGCGAAATTCATATTTTATGATATACCTCGTATAAGATTGATACAATTTATGGGATGTTTGCATCTTAGGTTTTAGACGATGCACAACTTTTTATAAAGAATGACTTTTTACGAAAAAAAATTTTTAATACTAAAAAACGTATTTATTTGAATTTAATAAAAGTATAAGGAAAAATTGTTTATAAATAACATATATTTAACTTAAATATATTTAATATATTTTAAATAAATAAATAAAAAATAACAATAAAAAAGTTACTTTTACATGTACATAGAAAATATTTGTACATCCCTTAGTCATTAGCTGCTTTGTTTTGGATAATTTTTTAATGCAAATACGATAAATGTATTTATTTTAACGTTTTACACTAGTTTAAAAAGAAATTTTTGATTAATTGGAACCCGAGGTATGTCATTTTTTCCCAAGCGCCCTATTTTAAAACTGTCTTGGATTTTTTGAAAAGCGCTATTGACACTTCAGTCAGCTACACTCACTCCTTTTACTCTAGTCGTAACGCAAAGTAGGTACTATTTATTTTCAATACTCCTGTTTAAATAATTTTCAATAACGTTGTTTGCTAAAAGTTTTGGTAAACACATTTCGTATAAAAGATTGGTTAATTTCAGCCCGTAATGTTATTAACTAACGTAACAGTGATTTTGCAAAAAAAAAGAGGATATCTTGGCTCCTAAGGGAGCTCCTTTTCTCTGTTTTATAAAGTTCTGTTTTTTAACCAGGTTTTCGACTATTTTTTGCCATTTAATTTTAACTAAATTCTACAGAGTTATTCTAAATGTTTATAACTTAAACAGTGCTATTTATTATTAAATCATTTTGGGTACATAAATGTAATTTTTTAAACTTTTTTACCACACGTTACAACTGCCAACATTCGTTGGCAACATTTGCTTTTCTTAGCAACAAAATGATGTAAAATGATGTTGTAATATACTATAAAATGATCCAAAGCCTCCTACTGCAAACATTAGCCAGTCCGAGAACAAAGCCCTGAAAGAACTTCAGTCAAATCCAAATCTAATAGTAGTAATATCTTCCCACCAATAAAGGAAATGCCACCGTCATCCTAAACAATTCTAATTCTTGTTACAATAATAATAACTCAAATCTCATTATTACTCCAGAATACAGACCAATTCCTAATAATCCAACAATCTATCTAGAAAAAAAAACAACAAAAGCCATTATCGATAAAATCTCTCTTTTTGGCATAAAACAATCTCTAATTCCTCGTGAAAAATCTTCCAGAACACCATGAATATATGACCATTTGTTACAAACCTTTCCTACGCTGGCCTCTATTTTTTCAGTCTTTTCCACCATATTAACGAATCTGTTTAAATTTTTTTGGGACCAGATCCAATCCTTTTTCATTCATGCATATCCTAATCTACTTAATCGCTCGATTCATTCCTCTTTCATTCGAGTGACAGCTAAAACTACTAGATCATAAGTGTATAGCATAAGCTGGCTTTATAGTGGTATATGCCGATCCAGAACAATATATATATCGTAGTATATCTTTCACAAAATGGATCCAAGACAAACCCCTGCAAAATATCCACACTCATACTGAAGCTTTTCCTTTAATCACATATATTATCCTATCGTTGGGTAGGTACTTCCCTCGATAGTTACTGGAATCAGACAGGGGAACATCCCTCCAGGGAGCTAAGCCAAAAGCATACCTTGGTTTCAACCTCATTATTTCGTTCACTGTCGTTCGACCTCCCCAAAAGCCATACTGCGCCATAGGCGTCCTAACATCTTTATTCTTCAAATTATTGGTTCTTTGAAAGTACGGAAGATGCACTACTGAGTTTCATGAAAATGCTAATCACCGTATTTTTAGTCTAGGTTATATCCGATGACATATTCTATTTGCAATCGAAATAAAATTGTAAATTAGTAATATTCATTTTCAGCAGGGGATATCTGCTGGAGTTTTAAAAATACCAAAAAAAATATTATGCCAAACCAAAATGTGTTCAATCTCCTGAAACTCACACATCAACGAATTAACATATACGCCCAGAGATCTTCTATTGTTAACCCCTAAAGTTTAGTAAAATATTATTTTGGATTTTTAGGTTATTAGCCATATTTCGTCTCATCTGTGAATGTCGTCATGGAATCTCCTTGGTATTTAGGAAGTTCTTTATCTTTAACAGTTTTTAACTCTTTTTTTTATAAAGTATCTTGCGATATTAAAGGACTTTTTTATATCGAGGAGCACATGGAGCTTCATAAATAAGTTTCATTATGGCATTTTTTATGGCTTCTATTTTATTCATGGACACAATTTTGTCCTGGTAGTTCTTGACTACCAGGACAAAATTAACTCTTACGTTAGCAGTATTATTTACATATAGTTTTTGTAATAAATAGATTAGATGTTCTGGCGTACCCATTTCTCTAAGTATATGCCACATTTTATCCCATGTTACGACATCGAAGGCCTTGGAATAGTCACAAAGCATAAATATGTTTCTATGTTCAACTCTAGAGATTTTTCGATAATTTGACGAATATTAAGAATATATTCTCTTGTTCCTCTATCTGGGACGAATCCGCATTGCTCTTGGGGAATTTGTGGTAAGAGAATTGATTTTAGTCTTTCATTGATGATGGTTAGAAGTACTTTGCTCGCGTGTGATATCAATGCTACTTTACGGTAATTACTGCAATCTGTCGGTAAACCTTTTTTTAATGGGAATAAACGTGAGTTTACCCCAGTCATTTGACCACTTTCCGGTATTCCAGATCTCATTGCAAATTCTAAGCATTACTTCCGTCCCTAATCCTCCCATTTCTTTTAGTGTTTCAGCTCTTATTCCATCTTCTCCTTCTGCTTTTCTGAATTTTAGCTTTCTAATTGCCGCCTCAATTTCTGATTTCAATATTTGAGGTTCTTTTTCATAACTTCTTTTCTCTGTTATTGTTCTGAAGCTATTTTCTTGTGGCATTTTAAATTAATTAATATTTAAATTAATATTTATTCAATTTACTAATGTTTGTATTTTGAGAACGATTTCCGAAGTGGAAATTGAAACGTCAATAAACGTATTTTAACCTTTAATTGTGGCTTATTCCCATTTAAATATTAATTCTTTTCTCTGTATTATTGTCTGGGTCGTTGTTAAAGAATAGTATTTCGCAATATTGTTTCCACACCTCTGCGATACCGTCTGGGTTTGTTATAGTATTTTCACTATTATATTTTTTGATGATCTGTGCCTGCGGTTTGAATTCTTTCGCTAGATATTTGATTTTTGAGAAAAGTTCTCTAGGTTCTTGGCGGTCAGCATAATTCTCTAGTTGTACACATATGTTTTTAATATAATTATTTTTGTTTTTTTTTGCACAAGTGTTTTATAGTTGTATTTATGGTGCATATTTCTATTTCTTTTTGTTTTGAATTTGATGTGCCGTTTCTAAGTTTTCGTCTTTCTTCTACAAGATTAAGAGTCTCTTCAGTCATCCAATGTTTTTTCCTAGCTGTTTTGTATTTGGGATTAGTATTGTTGATGGCCTCAGTGATCTATTTCTTTGTGTAGTTCCACGTTTTGTCAGGGTAGTCACTGGTAGGTCAGCTTCTGCTAATGCTTCTCTAAACTTTTCCAGGTATTTTGGAACCAACGTTTGTCTTTGTGATATTTGTGATTGTTTTACTGTGTAACTTAATGCGAAATTCGGATTGTAACATTTTGTGGTCGAAACCACAGTCTGCAGCTGGTTTTGTCTTCACGTTGATTATTGAGCTCCTCCATGGATTAGTGACAAGAATATAATCTATTTGATTCTCGTATCATCTTCCAGGCGAAGACCGTGTTGATAATCTTCGCGGATGATGTTTAAACATTATGTTTACTATAGTAAGATCCATATCGATGACAAATTAAAGGAGTCGTTTACCTCGTTCATTTCGCTCACCTAAGCCATGCTCTCCTATCGTTCCTTTCAAATGGTCATCTATTTTAGTTTTTCCTATTTTTGCATTCCAATCTCCTATTACCATCATTGGTTCTTTTTTGGGAGTGTTAGAGATGGTTTCACGTATCAGGTGGTATGTTTCTTCTACTGTATCTTCTGCCGCTTCGGATATTGGCATATATACCTGTATAATATGCATTTTGGCTGGTTTAGCATTTAGAGTTATTTTGGTTATTTGATCATTTACTGGAAGGTATTCATGTACATATTTTGCCCAACGTTTTTGATTTTATATTGCTACTGCTTTTTGTCCTGATTTGTTCGCTCCTGACATGAAAATTTTGTAGTGAGGGGCCTCCTAATGTCCTTGGCCTTCCCAGTGTGTATTAGATATCCCACAGATATCTATCTTCTCCTTGATCAGTTCAGTTTCTAATATATACAATTTACCTGGCTTCAGCAGCCCCTTAATATTCCATGTTGCGATGCGGTGTTTTTTACGTAATTTTAAGTTTGATCTTCCAGTATCCTATTTCGCAGATATTGCCTGGTCGTCCACAATCATCTGTTCTGTCGTTCATTTCACACAATTCGACCTGGAATCTATATAGCGCCGGTTGCTAGCCGGATTGCAGAGCACAGAATTTTCTTGTTTAGTTGTTATTTTATAACGCTCTCTGGGACGATAATCAAGTGGTTTCCCATTGCCTGCCTGATCGCAGTCTCACAGCCGGTTGAACTAAGATGTAGTTGTTGCCTGTGAGTAATTTACACTAGACCTGTATGGATCATACAGCCCCAGTGCAATAATGACATAGCTGCTGCCCTATGGCATGCCCTCAGTTGATCCGCAGGTACTTATTTGGTTGTACCTTATTCGCATCTGTCTTGAATACCTACAGGAGCGTTCCCTATCAGCCATTGGGACGAACCGTATCGGAGTTGAGAACTTCCCCCACTCAGCCCGTCTTCCGTGAAGTACTGAAAAGCCCCTACTCAGTTCAGAGCTCTTCCCCCACGCAAGCTAGAACCAGCACGAACATACCTTGTACTTATTATGGAATATTATGGAACCTATTATGGAATACTGCGAGAAAATTTTTAACTGCCTTTTCGTCTTCATACCTAGTAGAAAGGGGTTTCAGTGCAGCTATACAGGGTGTTTCAAAAAAAGGTAACCCCGTCTCTAGGGTAGGTAAAAAACTGAAAAATAAGTGGGGTTTGCTTAGTAAAAAATTTTTGTAACGCCATCCGTTTTCAAGATACAGGGCGTTGAAGAAAAAAAAATTTTACGCATTTTTTACGATTTTGCATCAATTATTACTTCATAATTTTCAAATCAAAATATTCCGAAAACGGTACAGAGTATCAAGTTTTACCAAGAGTACGTTTTTCGTGTAAAATTGAATGATGTTTAAGTTTACTTGAAATTTTGATTAATAATTATACTCTTAAAAAAAATCGGTTGCCTGTAAAGTCGGTTTTACGGGCGAAGATTTTACGTGACAACGTCTTTTTCTCGGTAGAATATTTATTGATATGAATATTATTAAATTGCACAATAGTTGTTTGCAGTTGAAACGCGCTGTTTCTTCTCAATCGACTGAATTACGATTGATTGCAGAGTGATTTAAACTAATAATTTACTTAACACTATCAACATTTGTCAATAGTATGACATAACCTATAAACTCATTTTCTCAACTTTTGTGTCAATCTAACAATTAATCAATAAATCATAGTTTACGATAATGAAATATTAGTGTACAATTATTTACCTTTATTGTTGTAGTTGTTGTAAATGACGAATCTAAGCACTCCACATTTTCACTACAGACACAGCTGACGATACTTTAACCACACGTGTGAACTTGTATTATGACGCTTTCTCGGTTTTCCAACGCCAAGAACGCTCGAGAAAGACAGAGACACAAGCACGCACCGATTCAACGCGCCTAATTCTCTAGTGCTGCGCGCGCAGCGGACCGATCATGTTTGAGTGGGAGAGAGACGCAAGGCGTTCGCCGGTCCGGCGGGCCTCTCTCTCGTTCGGTGACTCATCGTAACAGACGTGAGCGGGCGTTACACTTTTTCATGAGTGACTCCGAGCCACAACCTAATTTAAGACGTTGTCACGTCAAAAAGTTATATTGACTAATACTTAGTACGATCCGTGTAACTAGCGCCCTTTATGAGAATCAGATATAAAAACAAATTCATGGGATGTGTCAGCTTCCAAAACATATTCGTATAAAATTTCATTACAATGTTGCCAGTAGTTTCGGCAAAATCGTAAAAAATGCGTAACATTTTTTTTCTTCAACGCCCTGTATCTTGAAAACGGATGGCGTTACAAAAAGATTTTACTAAGCAAACCCCAATTATTTTTCAGTTTTTTACCTACCCTAGAGACGGGCTTACCTTTTTTTGAAACACCCTGTATATCCATATCCCGTAACAAAAAAGTAACAAAGTGGACATCATTAACCGAGGAGATTTAATATTAAACCTAACTAAATGAATGCCAAATGTTGATAATTTATCATTAAACCATCAAGTTCATCACTCCCATTATGAATTTATTTTTTGCTTAGTTTTATATGCAACAGTTGCTATAAATATTTTTATTTAAATTTAATTAATAAGTGTGTAGAATGTGTCCCTACTATTAGAAATTTAAATCTTTCAAAGGGAATAACAGATGGTGTATCAAAAATTGAAAAAAGTTTGGGAACATCTGTTATAGACTCTTGTTTCTCGATATTTAAAAAAAGTTATATGAGAAGATATTTTTCATCTTAAATTAGATGGTTTGATAGTTAATGAATTTATATTTCAATACAACAGTTAAAGTGTTGTAAAAAGTAGTTTAAAGAGAAAAATCAAATAGAAAGTATTTCAAAGAGCAAAAGATTATAAAAAATTGGAAACTGAATTTTACCAAGCATTGATAGGAGAGTTTTCATATAATTCTGGACACATCTTCCACATTTTAAAATGTACAAATATATTTCAAGTAGAAATGACTTTACAAACTCTAAACTATATCCCAGTGGTAAAAGTAAGATCAAGGAAACGACAACCAAGATGCGGCATTGCATATAAACTCGAGGCTGCTATCTAGGCTTGAGTTGCGCATTGCGCATGACACCACGTTGCCTGGAGTATCGATTACAAATCAAGAGAAATTGAGATAACTGACCCATAGACGAAAGTACAAAGCTTAAAAACCGGCTATTATCTAGATTTAATAGCCCGAGAGCTATTAAAATATGTATTTTTTATTATAAAAGAGACATAACATTTGATGCTCAAATATTTAACTAATATTAAAACTATTTTTATCTCGTGTTTATTCTGTAGTATAACTGACAATAAATATATGAAAAAAAGCATGGCTTAATATATATTTCTCAGTTTTTTGAACTTAAACTTGATTTTCTACGAACTTTATGACACGGTTAGTACTTTCCCTACCCAACTCCCGATAGAGGTTACTATTCTGTACATTATTCATTATACGTTTCCGATAATTCTTTCTTTACTTTCATTGAAAAGAGTTTGATAAACTAGTATTTCAACCAATAAGTCAATACATTTTTATACATGCCTCTTTTACCATGACCTTTCAATCAAATCTTAGCATCGAAGAAAATACTTATGTCCCTACGAAGAATATGAACTAAATACAACAAAGGTTTCTTCAAGTCGTCTATAGAATAGTTTCAAAATTGTAGGCACCAAATTCCAAGAAATGGTGATGACCAGTGGCGGCTCATGAGTAAAATTATTGGTGGGGCACTTTTATTTTGAGCGGCAAATTATGAACAACAAAAAAATGTTAGTAAAAGATAAATATTGCTAGTTACATTTTCACAGCAAACTTACCCATGTACCTAAGAATTCTAGTGAATAGTCCTGATTTATTAGTCGATTTAAGTTCACAATACTTCCAAGCACATCACTACTTCAATATAAAAAATTGTCTAATGTCCTAAACAGTTTCTAATTAGCACTATTAGCACAATGGATAGCATCGCTAAGGCATTTAGTCGTTCTTCTGACATCGTATTTCGAAAAAATGTTTTTATTCCCTTTAAGGAGTTGAAAATAATCTCTCTGATTCTACTGTTGTCATAGGAGTTGAGCATGGAATGTTAATTAATTTTATGGACTCTGAAAACAAATTTGTTAAGTTGTTTTCAACAAAGACCTCAAGCGATGCACAAGAACACTCGCCGTTTCAAAGTCAGTACACGTAATTCGGATTTTAATTTGGTGGCATCTAATAATGGATAATGTTGCAAAGAATTCTTCAGTTTTTTTTTTCGGGAAAAGTAAGGTTGTATTCAGAAAATAATTTGAGATCGAATGGTGCCGCAAGAGTTAAATGGGCCGTGAATAAAAGTCGATCCTCAATATTAACCCTTATTAGGTCAGAAATTTCCTTCGCCGTCACGTTATTATATTACTGGATTCGTTTCGTTTTTTCAGACAAAAAGCGTGAACTATTGTCGTCTATTATTATCTTATCCCTGATAATTTAAATTTGATTTTTAAATTCTTGTAAAAATATTTGAATTCTTGAGAGTCTACAGCTCTCATTTGCAGTTGATTATAAGGAATCTCAGCGTGCGACATAATTAAAGAAATTTAGACAGTATAAAAACATTTCGTCTTTCAATAACATAAGTAAGCCCGAAGCTTCTTGAACGGTTTGAGTAGCTCGTTTCTTTTCAATGATTTCTTCAAAACTTGCAAGAAATCGTCTTTATGACTGAAGATGGTGATTACAGCTCGGCTGTTGAATGTCAAATGAGTATCCGATCTTTGAGGAGACGTTTCTTATAACATTGTTCAGTACATTCATTCGTTTCGGAGAACGAGAAAAGAAGGACTTAAACCCAGCTAAATTGGCAAATTTACCATTTTATGCTCACAAGCTGCCTTCGAGACAACTAAATTGAACTGGTGTGCATAAAAATGAATAAAATGAACATACGGAAAAGAACGCCGAATTATTCCTTGAACTCCATTAATTTTGGTTGACATGACAGCGGTGCCATCATAACTTTAGCCAATTAACTTATTAGAAGTAATGCTCAACTCTAAAATATTAGGTTACTCCAAAATACACTTACTTATGCCCTCTGCATTGTGCAAATCAGGTAAAAAATATCCCCAAAATCGTGTAAAGATTTGGCTGACAATTGTATATTTCAAAATTAAAACCATTTGATCTTGAACGAAAGCGTCCGTAGTCTCTTCAGCCTTGATTGCCAAATAAGGAGCTATTTATACCCCTTTGCTGATAAATCCACGAGGGACATATAACATTGAATCCAGCAATTCGTTTTGAATAGTTTTTGAAGTTCCCAAAAAGGTAGTATTATTTTCGGTTTAATGTTTTTACAATATAGTGTCAACTTCTCCCATTTAAGTGGATAAGTCCCCGAAATACTCCGGGATTCATAGATATTAAACTTTCATCGTGACCTCTTTTAGCTAGTTCAAACGCTCGGCAAAATTTAATTCACTCGAATATTCTATTTAAAACATACCTGTTAATGGCCACTATCTCGTTATGTTGCTTTATTGATTTTCTAAAAGCCGAATCTAACTGTGATTGAATATTTACTGACCCTAATAATTGATATTCAATACAATAATGGATATGTTTGAAGCTTACGTCATATTTTTTTAATTTTCTCTGAAAGATGTTTAATATCATTTACACCCCGGATAGTCCAAGCCTCTTGACGTGAAAAAAAAAAACACAAAACAATAGAAGCGATTTTGTTAACAAGCTTTTAATGAAGGGTTGTTGGATATTCTCAAGTTAAAGTTGATTTCATGTAATCGAATGAACTATCTTACAAGTAAAGTCGTCCCAGGAACGCAACTCAACAATATTGGCAATATCATTTTAAAGTCGTCTACTTTAACCCATTTACGGCCAAAGGTGCGTAAACGCAACCTTTATTGTTAATTTTTTTTTGGCCCGAAAATAATTTTTTTAATATTTTCTTTTTATTGAAGTAACATCTAAATAGATTGAGGTATATAGTATCATTTTTCTTTTGACAAAAATATTACTTTTTAAATATTTTAAGATTATTATAATTTTGCATAATTTAATGATTTATGCACATCTTCATACAAAAAATTTTTCCGATACTAATTATAAACTTAATTCATATTTTGTATTTTATAATTATAAAAATATGTTGAAATTTTTATTATTCTAAAAACTTATTCATTCATACTTTAAAAATAAGGTCTATAATTGCATGTTTATACGATGGATTCGTATACGCACCTTTGGCCGAAACCATATTATATTTTTTTCGTAGACTAAACAATCTGAAATTACGATCTCGTCAATAGTCAATACACTTCATTGCGTTAGATTTGGTTTTAAACTATCGTGTTTATGTTCTGATACTGGTTATTTGTTCAAATTTATTCCATATGGCGGAAAAACTGAGAAAACATAATAGTTTTAGCTTAGGAACGGCAGTTGTTTTGAATTTACTTTCGATAGTTAAAAACCCACAGCAACATAAGGTTTTTTTCGACAACTTCTTTACGTCATATGCTCTTTTTGAACTATTGAAAGAAAAAGGATTCTTTGCAACAGGGAGAGTAAGGGAAAATTGCACTGCTAAGTGTCCTCTAGAAGAAAACAAAATTATAAAAAAAAAGGAAAGAGTATACAATGTGCATTCGATTCCAATTTAGAAGTTTTGATGACAAGATGGAACGATAATTCAGTAGTGACTGTAATGACAAATACATGTGACGTTTTACCCCTTATGCAAACTAAACGTTATAACCGTAAAGAACACAAAGAAATTCTTATCCCTCAGCCTAATGTAATTCACCAATATAACCAATACATGGGTGGAGTGGATCTGCATGATAATGACATTGCGAATTACCGTATTAAAATAAGAGGAAAAAAGTGGTGGTGCCGTTGTTTACTAACATGATTGACAGTATGGTGGTCAATAGTTGGAAAATTTTTAAAATTCCGAATGATTCTAAAATTTCCCCACTGGAGTTTCGTTCGAGATTGGTTCTTAACTTACTAAAATATAGTGGACATGGAGAGAATAGTGAAGAATCCGCTATATCATTGTCAAACTCAGTATATGGACGTCCATCTAAATTTGCTTTACCAGATGAAACTAGATTCGACAATATTGGCCACATTATAAAAAGAGACGATAATAGTGCAAGAAGAAAATGTCGGATGTGCAAAAGTAATACTATTTATTTATGTAAAAAGTGTACAGTGCATCTACACCCTGAATGTTTCGAAAATTTTCATCTTAAAATTTAATTTACAGTTAAGATACAATATGTTCCTTTTTTAAAAATTGTATGCGTATTCGGCCAAAGGTGCGTATACGCACCCACCTGTTTTTCCTTTCATGAGAAAAAAAAAATTCTTTTTGGTTGTAAATTAGTCTTAATTTATGTGTTTTTAATCCAATCTAATAAATCAATTGTCAAATTTCTCTTTGTTTATTGTCTCGGCCCTTAATGGGTTAAAATGTATAATGTGAATCTTAAAAGAACAGCGTAAAGGATACGCCACTGGGTACGCAGTAAACACCAAGATTAAGTGATATATCTTTCTTTAACTTGCGTTTTCAACGATTAACTATTCTTTCCTACTTGTCAGCGTTATCATGTTTCATTAAATAGTTAACAAGTCCGTTATTCTATGACAATAATTTGACTGTATGAGAATTATGAATGCAGAAGTTTATAACTTACCTACAGTCACAAGCTGGCAATAATGTCATTATTAAAACTCAATTATTATTTCTTAGAATTTAGTGCCTAGAATTTTTTTATTATAATGTAACCGTACCTACATTCAGCACTCGCTGTTTCCTGCTATATTGGCAACATAACTAATCGAATATACAGTGTGTAAAAGCCAAATGGAATAAATTCATTATTTAGGTTACTGTACATATTTATAAAAAATCCCGAAACACGTCAAATTTAAATTATAACTTGACATTCTTTAACGTAAAAATGCAACCCCTACCTTCAACCCCCTTAGAATGACAGGTACAACCCCCAATTTTTAAAATAGGAAGTATAGGCTTGTGATATATCGTTTAAAAGGTCTTTTCATTCTCCATTCAAAAATGTTGTCGCTTTCAAGTTTATTAAGATTAATTAAGATAAAATATATTAAAAACATGTGGTTACCGAAATTCGCTAAAATATACTCAACACTTATTTCCCGTTTAGGTCTTGATAATGAGAAAGTGAACAAAAACCATAGCAATGTGGTTTTTAGATGGTAACCATTAAAAAACTTTAAAGAATTTCCGTGACAACGTTATTTTAACACGCATTAGTAAATTGTTTTATTTAAGTTGTCAGTATTTTAATTTAAGTAAAAAGTTCGTTCAATCCAATTCTGAAAAATGGTTAGATTAACGGAAATGCATAAAATAACAGTTTTACAAATGATTGGTTACGGAGATAACACCCGAACACAACAGGAAGAAACTCGCCTATTTCATGAGAAATTTCCTAATTTACCGCCTATATCCCAAGGAACAATAAGTAAAATAGAGAAGCAGTTTCGCGAATTTGGTCATGTAAGGCAGATAAAAAAAGCAGCTGCCAATGCACTTGTGGCGTACAAAACCGAATCTATATAAAAAAAATTACAGAATGTACCAAATATAAATCAGACGTACACCCGGAAAGAAAAGTACTATACGGTGACAGTCTGGGAATGGCTCGCGGCTAGACAAAACAGTGGAGATGGTCGTGCGGTCCACAAAACAAAAAAAATCCGAAGTTATATCAGGGGCGCCAGGTAAATTGGCCCACAGCCTTCCCTACGTTGCTATTCAATAAACCACCAACTTACCAATAGGTTTACTACTAAAATACTAAGTAACAGTATACAACCTGAATAAATAAAAAAATAAATGAAATTGTCAGATTAGAATTTAGTCAATTTTAATAAATAGATTCCCAAGATAGTTGAAAATAAATACATACATATTACATATTACAATATTATTTAACTTTACCATAGGCTTAATAAAAAATAATATAAAAATGCGGCTTCTGCTTGCCTAACAAAAATTCATAAGTTATTTCTATTTAACAGAACAAAATGAAAGGTAGGACGTATCAAAAGTACCGGACGCTAAGGGGTGTGCGGTTCAATACCAACCAAAAAAAAATAATTAACGCAAATAGGACACCACGTGAGCTCAAGTGCGTGCGCAGAAAATAATATAAAAAAATAAATCTCAAATATATAACCCCCCCTTAGACGCAGTTTACAAAATTAAAATAGGTATGTGTAAATATTGAATTAATAAAATAAACCGCAAATTATCTTTAAAAAAAAATCTGTAAAGTATTTGTAAATATGAAAATAAAAACTAACAGCAAATAATCTTTAAAAAAAACTATTGTATTCCGCAAACCAAATTAGACGGTGCTTAAATCTTCCGTTGAAAATTAATTATCGATCCATACCTCGAATATTCATATACTTCACCGCGTGGAATTCCAGTTATAGTTCAGCGTGTCTTCAATCCAAAATCCCATACGATTGCCGATGTACATAGACTTGTGTGACAATGTTGAAAAGTTGAAAATTACAGCCAGACGGAAAAATACGAAGAAGAAGAAGCAGAAAAAAACAAACAAACCAACCCTGAAGCAAGAAAACATTAATTACCATCTGTGTCTAAAATAATTATTTGGAAATAAATATATTGATTTTAACACTTTGTTTATCTGCCTTTTGGCGATAATGGAGCAATACAAAAAAAAACTTGTCTCCGAACTTGAATGTATGAAAACTGATAAAAATGTGAATAGCTTTTTAGAGATGGGATAAAAAAATAACTACAACTTTTTAATTAATTAAAAACGAAATGTTCTAACACTCACCCTTCTTAGCCAGATTAGGGGTTTGAAATATCCCAAATTGGACCGAAGCGTAGCCGGCTATTTGGACTCGTGATTAAGGCTAATTTCTTGATCTAAATACGACTCCCGGTATTCACGTGTACTGTAGATCCGCTTTTTTTAGCGAAATTGTGGATATTCCAAAAAAAACCCTTCCACGAAGGCAGCAAATCCCCTTGAATATCCACACGGTTCGGACTAGTCCAGATCCCACATGGAACAGCAGCAAAAGCAAAAAACAAAATGCCGTTTTTAATCTAGCCCAACCTTTCAGTAACACTGTCAAACCTGGAATCACTTTCTTTCCGTCGTCTTTCCGAACACTTGACAACTTGACACACGGAGGTCACCGAATAGTACCGAGATTCAAAAATTTCAATTTTATGATCCCAATTCTTCCAAGATAACTCTAGAAAGAACGATCTAAATTAGTTTCTTCACAAAAAAGAGGACGTGTTCCCTTAACTTCAGCACAATTTGCCAGACATTACCCCTATTTGAAAATTACTAATTTTATTTTCGCCACCTTGCTTATAATATATTATAGGCAACCGCTCTTACACGTCCTGAATTATTTAAATTTTGATAAAATAGAGGTGGGACTTTCTACTTTAAATTTGGAACGTAACACACTGAGTGATGAACTCAAATTAGATGTGTTGCTTGAGTTTCAGGAAAATCCACATACATCAAGTAGACAGGCATCCACTACATTCAATGCTAGCCATACATCGATAGTAAACATATTAAAAGAAAATAAATTGCATCCCTATAAGATGATACCTACTCAGGAGCTCATGGAAGACGATTTTGATAGGAGAACTTTTTTTGTGAGCAAATGATGGACATGTTGGATAACAATATTATCCAATTAGAAGACGTTATGTTTTCTGATGAGTGTACTTTTTCACTTTCACTTTTTCACTAAATGAGAGAAGAACACACTCAATACCCTCAAAAGATTAATGTTTGGGCAGGGATTGTAGGAAACAATATCATTGGTCCCTTTGTCATTGAGGGCAACTTGAATGGCAACAATTATTTGGCACTACTTCAAAATGATGTCATTCCAACGTTGGCAAATTTATATCCTGATCCAGGAAACCCTCAAGTTCCAGCGAATACGATATGGTTACAATACTTCCCAATCGGTGGATAGGGAGGCGAGGATCGATTTAATGGCCAGCGCGATCACCTGATCTTACATTATTAGATTTCTTTTTATGGGGATATGTGAAGAGCCATGTGTACAAAACTAAACCTTCTGATTTAAATGACTTAAAAGAACGAATAACGCTTGCGATTAGGTCGATCACGCCTGTTATGTTAAATAATGTTAGAAGACAGTTTTATTTGAGATTAGGATGTTGTCAAGACGTTCGCGGTAAACATTTTGAACATCTACTTCATTAAAATTCATAGTTCTTTTTCGTGTTCTACATTTTATTAAGTTTTGCATTACATTTTAGTTTTTGATTGTATTGTAGCGAATTTCGGTAACCACATGATTTTAATTTATTTTATCTTAATTAATCTTAAAAAACTTGAAAGCGACAACATTTTTGAATGGAGAATGAAAAGACCTTTCAAACGATATATCACAAGCCTATACTTCCTATTTTAAAAATTGGGGGTTATACCTGTCATTCTAAGGGGGTTGAAGGTAGGGGTTGCATTTGCACGTTAAAGAATGTCAAGTTATAATTTAAATTTGACGTGTTTCGGGATTTTTTATAAATATGTACAGTAACCTAAATAATGAATTTATTCCATTTGGCTTTTACACAATGTATAAGCGACAGAACTATGAATGTTTCGATTAAATCTAGCCTGTTATCTTTTTCGATGACTAAGTTTTAATTTTTCTGTATTGTTTTACGATCTAATAGGTATGATTGTTTCACAATCTAATAGGTGTTTTATGAAAACTGTCTATGCATGTTTATAGTGTGAGCCTTTAAGAGCGATGTTAAAACATTGTTTGGAGACTAGGACTAGACCGATTTGCAGCAGCATGGGTTCCCCTTGCAGCAGACTGTCAAAGTTCATCTTAGACATAATACAGTCTCTAGCCCACAACACAACATTTTCTATTAAAAACTCACAGTAATTCTTGCCAAACTAGCAGAAATACATTACAATTCTACCAATGTGCTAGTCAGTTTTGATACCACTAGTCTTTTCACCAATGCACCATTGCAGAAAACTTTAAAAATAATAAGATGCAAACTACGGTGGGATGATACATTGATGAGCTGAATATATCAGCTATCATGGAGCTACTTGCTTTAAAATAGTTGAGTGCTCCAACACGTCGCACAAATGACACTTATTATCAACAAGATAATGATTTCTATAAGAAAATTTTGGATTAGTCATGGGCTCATCCTTATCTCCATTATTAGCAGATATATTTATGGAGAATTTTGAACATAAAATTCATGTCTTGTTTGTACACAAACAAGACAAACAATCCAGATTGTGGTGGGGATATGTAGATGATGTGTTCTCCATTTAGGCTCACGGACCAGAAGCATTGAGTAAATTCCTGATCACAAAATTAGACACAGGATATGCAACCCAAGTTTACAGTAGTTTCAAAAATTACCCACCGTTTTGTTCCAGCTCGCCAATGCACCTCCCATAAATGTTAATTGATTTGTTCACACGAAGTGTCAGTGGCATCCCGTTCTTTGGCATAAAGATTAGTGATTGCGGACAAATTCTCGGATCGTCAGCCGTGTTGTTTAGAAAATTTGGACGTTCGTCAGTTATTGTGAATTCTAAAGTGTATGCGTATGAGGTAGAACAATGACTTTTGCAACGTCTAATGGACGAATACCTTCGAGACTACGACGTGAATGAAAATATTTAGTATCACCAAGGCGAAGAAGAAAATAGCAGAGAACAAATGGATGAAAATAATGATACAGCACAAGAAGGTTCTGATACGGAAGGTGCTGAAATGATGGTTTCTGCTGGGTCTTTATTTGTTGATAAAGACGCAACTACTAAATGGATGAAACATGTTCCTCCAAGAAATGTTGGAACACATTTAGAAAACTTAATTATGCATTTGCCCGGAGCTAAAGAAGATACCAATACTTTAAAAATTGAACTAGATATTTGGCAATATTTTTTAACAACACCATGAAAACCATTATTGTTAAATCTGCAATCAAACATATTAGACACTCTCAAGAAAACTATAATCGAGAGTGGAACGCAAGGGAAACAGACGCTTTAGAAATTCGTATTTTTATTAGTTTATTCTATTTGGCAAGTATATTGAAAAGTAGTAGGTTAGCAATTACTAAAACTACTTTTATGAAAATGAAGACATTTCTTTGTAATAATCATTTCAGTTTAAAACTAAGACAAAGAATGGTTAAATGCTATATTTGGTCGGTACTTTTGTATGGAACAGAGGTGTGGACATTAAAAGTAGTAAGTATGAACAGAATTGAAGCACTGGAAATGTGGATTCATAGACGGATGCTGAAGATATCTTGGACAGCAAGAAAAACTAATGAAGAAGTACTAAGGAGGGCCAACAAAGAAAGAGAATAGTTAAAGACTGTTAAACATCGGAAAATGTCTCATTTGAGGCATATAGTGGAAGGAACTCGATTTAGAATATTACAACTGATCCTTAAAGACAAAATAGAAGGCCGTAGAGGTGTAGGAAGACAACAGGTTTCTTGGTAAAAAAACATTTGAATGGACTTAGGTATTAAATGCTGTACAATTATTATATGTGGCAGAAGATCAAAAAGCTTTCGCAATGGTGATCGCCAACATCAGATAACTCTGATACGGCAAATGAAGAAGAAGAAAAAGAAGGTTAAGTACAGACGAACTTTGGATTAAAGACGGTATAGGAGTTGATGTCCAGGTACCGATTTAAATTTTTACTACAACACCTAAGATTTGATAATATAGAATAATGTGGGGAAATAAAATTATTAGATAAATTTTGTCCCATACGAGAGATTTTTAAAAATTTACTTTTAATTGCAAAAACGGTTACACTTCGTTTAAATACGTCACAATAGATGAAACATTGAGGGCAGTTAGAGGTCAATGCAGTTTTAAATAGTATATAAATATTAAACCAAATAAATATGGATTAAAAAATTTTGCACTAGCAGATTCCAAGATCTTTTATACCTGCAATTTGAAGCCATATTTGGGGCAGCAATAACCAGGTCCTTTTTTTGTTATTGTCCATTGGAAGTGGTAAAGAGATTATGTGAGCCTCTAAGAGGAACAAAACGGAACATTACTACTGACAATTGATTTTCAAGCATACCAATGATCCAAACCCTGCTTCATGATTACAAACTTACATTTCTAGGAAAGTTTCTCAAAAATAGGAAAGAATTACGCCATGAATTTTCTAAACTTATAAGCAGACCTATTCAATCCAGCATTTTTGGTTTTTATGATGATATTATGTACTTTGGTGCCCTTTATAACAAAAAGAAATAAAAACGTACTCCTTCTGTTATAACGATACAATTCATGAGGATTCCATGAAACCTAAAATGATTCTTGACTACAATTCTACAAAGAGGGTTTTGACACAGTAGACAAGTTATGTGCCTACGACTGGTCTATAAATACTCGAAGAGAGCCAGTGCTAAATGTAACTGGTGTAAACTCCATGGCCCTTTTCTATTATAATAATAACGAGATCGAACGGCAACTTAACGTTCGTGCTTGTCAAGCCAATATAACACATATCCTGTCAGCGAGAATAAAGTAAATCACTAGGGTAGATCCTGTAAATTACCCTCGACATATTTCAGAAGGTAGTAAAGGCATATGTGATTTTTGCGAAAAAAAAAATAGATAAATAGAAATAGATAAATAGAAAATTGGATCCACCAGTCACAAATGCAAAAAATGTGCAAAATTTTTGTGTGGTAAACATACTCTCTATGCTATGTTGTGTATTTTCTTAGTAAATATCAAAACTTTTATAATCTATAAAGCTATTTCGATTTTCAATAAATTTTTTTCCGGATGTATTCCCGATATTACATATTTTGAAATTTTATAATATTTTACTCAGATTAAATACGCTAAATGTATTTTATCATTTTCAAATAGTTAACTCACATCTACTTAAATCATGTCCGAAGTTAGTACAATAAATTTAAGCCAGTTTAACTAAAATATATGCGGACAAATACTCCGGGCGCCAGCCGCAGTGTCTAGATTTTAAGCGCCAGCCGTGAAAAGTTAAATTACTACTCCAATCACAAGGTAAACACGAAGAAAGGAATCATCAAATCTCGAAATGATAGAGCACGAAGCACCTGCTGTAATGAAAATGCATTTCAGAAAGGAAAAAACTAAAAATGACTACGCATTGTCATTTTTAATAAACAACGAACTCCACAAGATTAAAGAAAGAAAACAACAAAACACCACAAGCCACTTCCGAGACACTTACAAGAAGGGACTCAAAAATAACTGTCCAAAACCAAACCCAACAACATAC
Organism: Diabrotica undecimpunctata; assembly: GCF_040954645.1. Taxonomy (NCBI): domain Eukaryota; kingdom Metazoa; phylum Arthropoda; class Insecta; order Coleoptera; family Chrysomelidae; genus Diabrotica; species Diabrotica undecimpunctata. Next base: position 17,273,001 of record NC_092812.1, read on the forward strand.
AAGAAAGATCAAAAAACTGCATCTATAAAATACCCTGTAGATGCAGCAATTTCTATGTGGGAGAAACCGTAAGACCACTAAGTTCAAGATAAACGAGCATAGAACATAAAAAATAAATATGTTTAGGAATCCTAGATTTGCAAACATGTCTGGGACAACAAACGCATACCACAATGGAAAGATGCATTAATAATTATGAAAGAAACAGACATGAAAAAAAAAGTCAAACCCCTCATCCTACTTAACAAAGACTAATGTGTAGCAAACCCATCAGCAGAATGTAGCAGGTTTTGCCTGTCAATACTAAAAGAAGAAGTTAACACCAGAAATATATTAACAATAGCTGAGTAACTACAAGAAGAAAAAGAAGAAAAACTAAGTTTGTCATTACAGGCAAATCGTAAATAATACCTAATGAGTTTCTAAGGTTGGTAGACTCGTACTAAAACTAATGATTTTCACTACAATCTCATCAGTTTTTCATAGCAAAACATTTTATTCAATGCTCAGTTAATTCTCCTTAATTGTCTCTATTATGTGGGCTCGCATTTACCGCTTACATACGTAAAAAATAAACTTGTTCAACAGATATATTCATAATTAGAAGAAACATGTTTAGAAAAGAATTCTGTAATGCTTTCACTCGAAATAGATTATAAATAATAATAATAATAATAAATAAAAATATTGACAATATATTAAATTTAAATCAATTGTTTATCCCAAGACTGTGTATATGGCGGTAAAACTAAACGCAAAAATGTATTTATCAGATGATATTCGAAAGCTCGCCTGTAATGAAGGTGATCAAAACTAACCTCCGGTTTACCGCGAGGATTTCCGTTGGGTATGCGGTCGGCCTTATATGCAATCGATCTTTGTTACGTCACATCAATAGCGACATCACGAGTTTGTTGTTTGTGGCTTGGAACTCTAAAACTTGGGAAGTAGTCTAAGAGGTATTAAAGCCTAAATAAAACTGTAGAGCTGGATAAAAAACACGGAAAATTGATTTTTTTATATTAGAAGCAATCGTTAAAGCTGTATGACGGAAGTATTAATGTATTTGTTAAGAGAAAACATAATTTAAAAAAAAATATGTAAATAAAATAAAAACAAATAAAAATCAGAATACAAAGGTAAATGTTTCATGTGTTATAAATCGCTTTGTCGAGGGTATAGCTACTCTAATAAATCTCACGTTTTTCGCCGGGTTTTAATTACAATGCCGTTATATATTTCGGATAAGGTTGCCTTTTCCAAATTTGTTCAATTATTTTACTGTTTCCGCTATATCTTTATACCTTCTAAAAAAATTTCTCATTTTCACCGAAATATGCCAAATGGGATATAAATTTGGACTATGTGCAAATTCTTTGCCCTGATATAAACCAAATTTGGAAAGTTTTGTACCATATATGTATGTGTTTTGATGAATGGTGTGTTAATGAATAGACAGCAGCATTGGACAGAAAGCGACTTGTGGATGTTATATATTAAGACTTGGCAAAAGCATTTGATCGAGTACCTACCAAGAAGAAAATTGATCTATAAACTAAAACATCTTGATATTCGCGGACAACTTTTTAAGAGGTTTAATGATTTTTTAACACATCAGGAGTTTTGTGTAAGAGTTGGAAAATCACTGTTCGCAAATAGTCGTTAAGATTTTTTTCCTTACATGACGAATCAACCACGCAGGGTTATTAGCGTATATGGATTGTGATACACAGTTAACTTAACAATAAAATATTAACCATAGCAATACATAATTATAAATAAACCTAAATCTATACAAAGTAAAATATTATATGTTTGATAACAGCTTGCAGTCTTTGAGAAAGGCGAAAATATTTTTAGTATTACTGTCTTTTCCAAGAGCACTATTTAATGTTGATGGTATGTTGTACATTTTGCGTTGCACATCATACTTGGGGAACTGCAATAAACAATATTTTACCGTAACATACTTTTACACATGTCATATACAGGTTTATCAGCACGTTTTAGTAGGTAGTCGTATATTAACCGAGTATGACCAATCCGGAGGCGAGTGAAGGTTACTTGTTCTCTTCTATTGTTAAATTTTGGGAATTTTTGATGATTAATATCAACTTTGTACAGCTTGGTTGGGGAGTTCTTCCATGTATTCTGCTATATTGAATTAATCTTTTCTTTAAATAATACTTTCAGGTCGGTGTGAAGAGATTTCGTATTCTCTTCTCCGTTTGGATTAGTGGGTGCATGTTTTGCTATTTTGTCTACAACCCCGTTTTCTTTGATTCCAGTATGTGACGGTACCCATATAAAATTTACTTTAATGTTCATGTTTTCTGCATGTTTTAGTTCCTTTTTAATGAGAAGGAGTACTGGATGATTACAGTAGAGTTGGTTTAATGCCATTATTGAGCTAAGATAATCTGTAATATTGATATTACTCTTTTTATTTTTGTTAACTATCAAAACTAGTGCTTTTAGTATCACCTACAGTTCAGCAGAGAACGTTGTTGTGTATGAAGGTAATTTGTCATTAAGATCGTTAAGGTCGTGAAGATTCAGGCCGTATCACTTAGGATATTTCCTTCTACATCCTTACAGCTCCCTATTCTTGGCTTAAACTCTTTACTCATTTTGTTTACATTTCTGTAGAACTTTCGAGTTTCGTTTTGATTCATAGCCATTCTGTTCTCTAACTGCTTTTCTTCAAATTGCCTTTTTTTTTCTTCTATTGAATCTTTTTTATTAGGGTCTGGTATTCCTCCTTTGCTCTTTTTGTGCATCTAGCTTGATTTGTCTTTAGGTATACTCTATTTTTGTTATCTATTGCTTCTTGGCATTCCTTGTCAAACCATTCAATTTATCCAACTGGTTTGGTTTTACCCAATATTTCCGATGCCTTCTCAGTTATTACGTTTCTAGATGTTGTCCACAAGTCTTCCACATTTTCCCCCGCTTCTAGGCTTTCTATTTGCGTATCCATTGGTCTCCTATACTCTCTCACAACGATTTCAATGCTCAGATTATCAACATTTATTCTGTCTTGTTTCATATATTTATCCTTCTTTAGGTTTTAGGTAGACATTTTTCTTACATAACGAACAAATAAAATTGTCAGATATTAAAATAATTCGATTTGAAAAGGAAAGTGATAGGTTCTTTTATAAAACCAGCTACAAACAAGTGGATTGCAATCAGGCCTATGCTATAACCGTAAAAAGTAGACGAGTGACAGGAACAAGATGTACAGGATGATGGATGGATGGACAGATGACAAGGAAATGTAGAAGATGTTATAAAAAAACCTGCATACATTTAAAAAATTTCTATCTCTGTAAATAAGCAAAGAGACCTAGAAAATTTATTATCAAATAATGTAATTCCCAAATATAACGAACCTTTTTTTAATGGCTTGTTTTGAATTTTGAAAGTTGTTCTTATCTTTTAATTATTTTTTTTATTATAAATTAGTATGATTTACTGATAGTAAAATTATATACCTAAACCTTTTTTAAGTTTTTTTAATGTTACTATTATAGATCAACTCAAACCGATTCAGAAACTATTTTAAAAATATTGGAACAACAATGGCGCAACTGGGAGGCTGCAAAGTTCTGAGACCTGTGTAAAGTCAAAAAGTTTATATATATTACCAAAAACTAAGAATGTCATCTAAAAGTAGACTAAATTTACAATTAAAAAAAGTTATTTTAGTTTCAAAAATATTCAATTAAACTTCCACTTGTTAACTTCCTTGTAAAAATATTTTTAAAAGTCAATTTTTCAGCATTTTAGTAATGTGTACTTGCGTTGATGTTGCTTTGCAGAACCGTTGTATTGGTACTCTGAAGAACAAAAAGGAAATACCTGCCAGCTAAGGTTTTTCTACCATCAAGAGATCTTGAAGTAGATACAATGCATGGGTATACAACAGATATTGAATTCACATTCTTACACCACAAAAATCAATAATACTGTTCTTTTGTTATCATCATTTCACCATCATACTAGTACAGACCCACGAACCAATAAACCTGATAAAGTTGCTGATTACAACTCCACTAAAATTGATGTCGCCTCGTTAGATGAGAAATGTAGAAAAGTTTACTTGTAGTCATCGAACTCGACTTTGGTCTGTGGCAGTGTTTTTCAGACTATTTGAAACTAGCAAGTGAATCCGTACAAACTTTACGAATCTTCTTCTTCTTGTGGTGCTTATCCATTTCGGATGTTGGCGACCATCATGGCAAACTGTATTTTACAAACTGTTGCTCTAAAAAGATTTTTGGTTGTTTTGTTGAACCAAGTACGTAAATTTTTCAGTCAGGAAAACCTTTGCCTTCCTGGTCCACGTTTTCCTTTTACTTTTGCTTGTAGAATTAATTGCAGCAACCCATATCTTTCGCTGTTTCTCATGATGTGTGACCTCTTTCAAATCTTACAAAAATATTAGGAATGTAGAACGCTCAAAATTGATTGAAAAATTAGCGTTTCAACTCGTGGAACCTCTCTTTGTCAATCATTTTCCATCCACTCCTGAATGTAGGTTTCTCCCAATTGCTTGCATCTTTTTCTATCTTGCGCCAATCTAATCCACTGTTTGCCTGCCACTACTCTTATATCATCTACCCATCTTTTTTGAGGTCTTCCCATGCTTCTTGTTGTCGTCCTTGGTCTTCATTCTAGAATTCTCCGTGTCCAACTGTTGTCATTATATCGGTCTACGTGACCTGCCCAGCGCCATTTCATTTTTGTAATTTCTTCCAAACTATCCCTAATCTGCGTTCTACGTCTTACTAATTTTGTAGCAGATTTTTTGGTAAGGGCTACTGTCTCCAAGCCATAGGTACAAACTGGCAGTATGCATATATTATACACCTTTTTCTTTAAGTTTACAGGAATGGAGGTGTTTTTCAAGATATATGCTAGTTTGCCGAAAGCGCCCCATGCCAGTTGTGTTCTTCTTTTAATTTCAGCATCTTGATTTGGTTTTCCCAGTTTGATGACATGACCTAGATATACATAATGTTCAACATTTTCTATGGTATGATTTTGTATTGTTATATTTGTCTGGTCTCGGCTTAGTATTTTTGTTTTGTTGTAGTTTATTTTTAAGCCTACCACTCCTGAAACTGCATTCAATTGTTGTAACATATCATTTAGTTCCTGGATGTTATCGGCTATTAAAACTATGTCATCTGCAAATCTCAAGTGGTTTAAGTATGATATGTCGACGTTGATACCCTTGTTGTTCCTTCTAGTTTCTTAAAAACGTCTTCTAGAGCAATGGTAAATAGTTTGGGAGAGATGGTGTCTCCTTGTCTTACTCCCCGTTGTAGTCTTATCGGATCAGTTTATGTGCTTTCGTCCAGCTTTACCTGCATGGTGGCATTTTCATATATGTTTTTAATTATGTTAGTGTATCTTGAATCTCTACGTGCATTTTCTAGAGATTCAAACACTGCCCATAATTCGATGGAATCGAATGCTTTATGGAAATCGACGAAAGCCATATGAATTGGAACATTTTACTTGGTGTATTTTTCTATCAAGTGTTCTTACGGTGTGCAAGTGGTCTATGGTACTAAAATGTTTTCTGAATCCAGCCTGCTCGATAGTTTGATAGAAATCGAGCTTATGTGTTAGGCGGTTGGTTACGATTTTAGTTATTAATTAAATTAATACAGATATGATGGCAAGGATATTGGTCGGTAATTCTCGATGTTTGTTTTGTCTCCTTTCTTGAATAGTAGAATGACTTCGGAGTTGTACCATTCTTGAGGAATCTTTCCTTCATCAATTACTTTATTAAATAAAATATTTATTACCTGTTCCATTTTTCTGCCACCAATTTTCAACATTTCAACTGTAATTTTATCCTCTCCCGGACATTTTTATTCGTTTTTAGTGATTTAGGGCCATTCTTATTTCATAGTCGGTTATGTCCGGTATTTCTTCTGAGCCGGTGTTAATTATTGTTCGTTCAGTACGTCGCTGTTGTGGTTGTGTATTTACCGAGTATAATTTAATGTAGAATTTTTTAATGGCCTCGCTAATTTCCTTTCTGTCTCGGACGGTGACGTTTTTCTCATTTTTTATTTCTATGATATTTGTTATACCGCTTGAGTTTTTTGCTTTCAGTACTTTCATATTGCAGTTATCTTGTATTATATCTTTTATTAGATTGTTAGTATAGATTCTATGATCGTTCCTAATTTCTTTCTTCACGTTTTTGTTTAAACTTTTGAAGCTGTCCGAAGTTCGATATGTTTTGTTTCGTCTTTCTTGGAGTAGTTTAATTGTATTAGGTTGGAGTTTACATGTTTTGGCTGTTTCCGTGTTTTTTCCGAGCAATTTTCTTAACCGATGTTGATACAGTTACTTTTATTTTATTGGATAGTCCGTTTATATCCATTTGTTTCAGTGTCTCTATTGATTTTAATCTTGTGCTTAGCTCTTTTTGGTATTCCGTTTGTTTTTGAAACAGGACATGGTGGTTGGTTATTGTTCTCGTTTAATAAGTTTGTGTCGTTCTACTCTCGTCTGTATTTTAATATTCGCTCTAACCAATCTATGGTCACTCCCGGTATAGAATTAGTTTAGTACTGTCACGTCGGTGCATATGTTTTTGTTATTGGAGAGTATGTAGTGTATTTCGTTTTTAGTTTTCGTTGTTTAGATTTTTTAAAGAAAGTGTTGAGACAAAATAAATTTTCGTTATTTAAGTAGTTATACAACATCTCACCCCTTTCGTTCCTGTTGTCTAACCCAAAGCGACCGATATATTGTGTGATTTTTCTTGGTTCCACGTGGAACGTGGAACCTCAGATTAAAAATATTTGAAAATTAATATCTACCGAAGAAACTACAGATTAAGCATATGTATAATCCTCGGCTTGAAGACGTCGTAAAACTCTTGGAAGCGCGAGTTAAAAAGCTTGAAAAAAGCAAAGATTGCTCACTTTGTCGCAACAAGCAAAAAAAGAGAACGACCTTTGTTCGCATACACTGCCAATCTGTTTGCAGTGCGCAAAAAATTATGTGTGGAGTGCACCGCAGAAGGTTAACTTTGGGCCTAGCAATTTTTTTAATCACGGGTTTATTGTTTTATTTTCTCGATAAATGTTTATGTTTATACAGGGTGTCCAGAAACCCTCCTGACAAACAAAGATGAAAACGAAGATTCCTCAGATAATGTTAAGACAATTTAACCCAATTCACATAGTCCGAAAATGCTTCCTAAGGGAGCTGGAGCTCTTGAAAGATATCGCGTTGTAATAAGTATTTTTTAATACCTCTCTTAATACTTCTAGTTAGAAAAACAAAAACTAGTATGATTATTCATCATCCAGAGTTAAATTGATTTCATTAATTGCGAATTTCGACTACCGATTAGAGGCGTCCATTTTGGTAGGTCAACGGTTATTTTAACACATAACATTTTTATCTTTAACTTTTAAGCATTTGTTATACTAGATTATAAAATTGTCAGGTATTCTAGTACTAAAAGGTACTTTTACTTTAAGTTGGTAGGATATACCATTTTCTAGAAAAAACGATTTGAAAATTTTTCGTTTTTTTGTCATAAAATTTAAATTATTAGGTAAGTACCTTAATTAATTCTATAAATTGTCTTTTGTTTCAATAAATGCAGCATACAATTCTTAAAAAAATTTTGGAAAAAGAAGCAAACAAATCAAATTTAAACAAAATTTTAAATACAGGGTTTTAAAAACAAAGTATTTTTACCATCGAACGAAACTAACTTAAAAGAACAAGTATCAAAAGTAGATAGTTGCAAAAGATGCTCGACGTTGATGACCATTAGTCTTTATGCACAAATTTGCCCTTTCGCTTAGAAAACACTGAATTCTTGAACAAATTCCAGTTATTTCTAAATTCGTTGCAATCTTCTATCCTTAGCCAGAGTTGTGCACGATTTTCTATCCAAATGGAATAAACAAATGCTTTTATGTATCCCTAAACACAATAATCGCAAGTACTAAAATCTGGCAATTTTGCTGGCCAAGCAACTGGACCGCCTCTTTCAATCCATTGGTCTTCGTAGTTATTATCAAAAAAGTCTCGTACGTACCTGCTAAAGGGGTTCGGACAGTTGTCATGTAGAAACCCTAAGTTTACCCTAATTAACAAAAAAAAATATATCTGAAACAATCTTCATTTTGATTTTTCTGATGTAACCATCTAGCAAATTCTTCACTAGCAGGAAAATTTCCTTGTAGCAGTGCTTGTATCTTTAAAAAATGAAAAGGATATAAATTTTTGTTGTGTAAGATGTTTCCTACGGAAGATTTTAAAATTGTTCAGGGTATCTATATTGTGCTGCTCGAGCGTTACACCTTATTTCGCCATAATCTAAAGCATATCAGCGCATTCCTCATTAGTAAAAACCATTGTTGAATTAAAATTGTTATATTTGCATGCCACAAAGTAAAAACTAAACGATAAACTTCGCGAATTGACCACAATTTGACAATGAACAACGTAGGTTATACTTCTGTTGACAGGTCCACGGCCAACTATTGCAAAAAATATTAATTTAACTTTCATGACGAAAAAATGAAACATTTTCAAATCGATTTTTCTAGAAAACGGTGTATCCTATCGAGTTAGAGTAACAGTATGTTTTACTACTAGAATACCTGAAAATTTAATATTCTTGTATCACGAATGGTTAAAAGGTAAAACCAAAAAAGTTATGCGTTAAAATAACCGTTGACCTACCCAAAACGGACGCCTATGATCGGTAGTAGAAATTCGCAATTGATGAAATCGATTTATCATTGGAGGATAAAAAATTGCACCAGTTTTCGTTTTTCTAAATAGAATCGTTTAGGGTGTATTTAAAAAAAAACTTATTACAAGATGCCGTCTTCAAAGAGCTCGGTCTTCAAGGAAGCTTCTAAGGAATCTCCGGTCTTCGTTTGACAGTAGAGTTTCTGGACACCCTGTATATTCTTATTAAAGGAATGAACGATTTAACAATTTTCCGTTATATTTTTTTATTACGACATTGTCAAATAAAAATATGTCAAAAATTAAGCGATACACTTACAGACGTAATTTGTTCAAATATTTTTTCACAAAAATGCATGAAGTAGTAATTTTCGCATAGTTTTGATCGTAGTATATTAAACATTAGTACATTTAAGGACAAAACATAAATAGATATCTCTAAGACGGTGTGATAGTGTAAAAGTATTTAATTTAATGTGTTAGTACTTCCGAATTAAAACGTCTGCGTCTTTATAAATAAATGCTATGCTGGAACAACGTTGTGATCGCCAATACTTTCATATGTGGGTTTTCTGTGAAACAATATTCTATACGTGCAAAATAATTTACTGCTCACTGTGGAGAATATTATGAGAGTTAACTTGCCTGTTTTGGTAGTTTGAAAATTAGTCAACTTTCAACTTTCGGTGTAACAACGTTGTATGTGTTAAAGTGGGTCGTGTTTCGCGCCAAATTTTCTGCAGGTTTTTTGTTAGTCAACGTTTTCAATCGTGTAATTTGTCATTTCGAGCTAAAATGGATGTTAGTATAACCAAGTTAGTGATTACCCAAATTAACAGAGGGAAAACGCTAAAGCTTAAGATTGATAAATGGAAGTAGAATATTGGAAAACATCGCAAAGATGCTGGTGAATCATACGTTTCATCTAGAAAAGTACCCAAAGAAGCTCTAAGTTGCCCAGATAAGGTAAGTTAAAGTAATCTAAACTAGTTTCATGTGTTAGAACAATATTTATTTTAGATGCGTATTTGTAAATGTAAGCAGTCTGCTACGGGTTATTCTGCTGAGTTATTAGTGGGCAATCACACGACACTATTCAAAACGTTTAGAGAATTACAATGAAAGAGTTACAATGGCCCATCAAAATTTTTATCTCAGTCTCTTTCGCTGCAAGAGCCAAAAAGAAGAAGGGTTGTGAAAGCAACATCTCGTCGTCAGTATACAGTGAAATATATAGTAGAAAACATAAGGGTATGTAAAGCAACGGTATGTTATATATTTTCAATAACTGCTAGAATACTCCAGTACCTTGTTTATAAAATGAAAGCAGGATTAAATCTAAATAATCAACGTGGCAAACATACTAATTGTCCCAAAAAACTCATGATAACAGATGCAGAGAAAATATGAGAACATATTGGATCATTTCCGTAGCAAAAAAATCATTATAGCAGAAATACTTCTTCTAAAAGTTACCTTCCAGCTGATTTAAACATCTTAAAAATGTACAGATTATTTTTAAAAATGTACCCTGATACAAAAATCTCTCTATGAACCTACCACTACATTTTTAAAACTAACTTTAACTTGCGTTTTGGACTTCCCAGATCAGATACTTGTCCATATTGTGACAAGCTTTTTATCAAACTTTCTTATGCTAGCGATAAATGTGAAAAAAGAGAAAATAGAAATTGAAAGTAAAATTCATCATATGCGAGCGGAAGCAAGTTAAAAAACATTAAGACAAGATACTGAAATTGCAAAAGTAAATGCTAATTATGTCGTTTTATGTACTGATTTGCAACAAGTTCTTTTTTGCCTTACCAGCGACTACTTTCTTTGTATACCTACGCTGTTTATAATATGGGAAGTAATACTGCTACAATGATGCTGTGGAACGAAGTAATGGCGCATCGAGGCTCCACTAAAATAGCATCAGCATTGCGACTTTATATAACTGAAAACTTCAATCGTCTGGATCCAGGCCAAGAAAGAAAACTTGTTATTTGGTAAGATAGATGTGGCGGCCAAAATAACAAGTGGAAAGTCCCAACATTAGTTTGACTACTACTGTTAGAAAAATACTTCACCCAAATTGAGCAAAAGTTTTTAACTAGTGGGTACAGCTTTCTGCCCTGTAATAGAGACTTTGCCCTCATAGACTGCAACAAGAAACTTTTGTCGGTTTATATCCCGTTTCAGTGGAGAGATGTAATTGCAAAAGCTAGAGTTAAAAACCCATTTAAAGTTATCTACATGCATCAAACATTTTTAAAAATTTTATTAACGCAGATAATGTAGAATGGAAAGATCCGAAGTGCAAAATAACTCAGTCAGTGTGGATACAAATTAGCTCAGATCATCCAAATACTATACGATTAAGAAAATCCCACAACACTATTTAACCATGGTTATCTTATTCTTTGAACTCAACTAAAACGCATATAACTGAAGTCACTATTGCTGAACTTACAGAAGCCTATGAAGGACCACTACCAATTAAAAAAGAAAAACATGCCAATTTATTAAATATTGCCGAATATATTCCACTACAGTATGTAAGCTACTATCAAAATCTTAAGAATGAATAATATTATTTTAATATGTACTGTACATCATATAAAACAAGCTTATAAGTAATTATTATCGACCCAGAATAACGTCAGTGAGGGAAGGATCAATAAATGGCTAATTTTACCGGGAATCACCCAGAGTATAGTATAGACTGACTATATTTTTACAATTTCTCTTTAGGAAAATGTTTCATATAATTTGTCGATTGTACCACACAATAATTTAAAGCTTTGTATTGTGAAAAAAACTTACATAGAAGAGAAAACATACATACATACTTGTGTATAATGGTATATTTTATTAAAAAATTATTTAAAATTTATACAAAAGGATTTCAAATTTTCAAAACGTTTTAGGTCCAGTCGGACCATCATCAGTGAAAAACCTGAAAGTATATTTTCACTTTAAAATGACAAAAACATAAGGTAAAATTTTAACTGTTGAATAACAAAACCTGTGGAACGTACTTATATTCAAAGTACTTAAAACTAGCTACGTAATTAGGTGTAGAAACCTTTATATTACATGAATATTATGGTTAATTTTAATAATATAAAGACACTGGGTCGATGTTCTAAGATTTAACATGAAGGGAACATACGTCTTCCCTGCTTAATAGGAGAATAACTCTGTCCAATTGTTAGAACAAGCCAACCGACTAGGTCGGGGAGGAAGTAAAATGTTTGTTAAGTTTGACATTTCTTCAAGACAGCGGAAACTGGATTTTTGGTAATCACTCGAACAATAGCTCAATAAGGATATTGAGTATAAAAATTGTTTTAAAGATTTATATTGTTGTATTAATTAAAATTAAATGAATGAAAATTAAGTTAATAAGGCAAAAACATTGTTTAATGGGTGTAATGTGATAAAATGATATTGAGATAAACTATTACATATTGGTAATAATTATGTTTGTATGATAATGATTGAATGAGAAAAATCTACTGATAATTCTACTTTAATCATTATCATACAAACATAATTATTACCAATATGTAATAATTTACCTCAATATCATTTTAATTATTTTACTTTAATTTTAATTATTACAACAATATAAATCTTTAAAACAATTTTTATTCTCAATATCCTTATTGGGCTATTATTCGAGTGATCGCCAAAATCCACTTTCCGCTGTCTTGAAGAAATGTCAATCTTCACAATCATTTTTCTTCCTCTCAAATATCAAGTTAAATCTTATAACATCGACCCAGTGTCTTTATATTAATAAAATTAACCACGATTTTCATGTAATATAAGGGTTTCTACACCTAATTACGTAGGTAGTTTCAACTACTTTGTATGTAAGTACGTTCCACCCGTTTTGTAATTCAACAGTCACAATGTTACCTTCTGTTTTTATCATTTTAAAGTAAAAAATATACTTTCAGGTTTTTCACTGATGATGGTCCAACTGGACCAAAAACGTTTTAAAAATTTGAAATCCTTTTGGATAAATTTTAAATATATTTTTTAATAAAATATACCATTATAGACAAGTATGTATGTATGTTTTTTCTTCTATGTAAGTTTTCTTCTAAGATCTTATAAGATCACGAATTGAAAAAGCGCGAAACACGCTCAACAATATGAAAAAGTGGTTCACAAGCAAAATCTCAATGGAACTAAAATTAAGACTGGTCAAGTGTTATGTCTTCCCGGTCTTGTTCTATGGAGCAGAGGCATGGACCACAACGGAAGCCACCCTGAAGAAACTAGAATCCTTTGAGCTGTGGATATATCGCCGTATTCTTCGGATATCCTGGACAGACCACATCACTAACGTGGAAATAATGCAGAGAATAGGCAAAAGCAAAGAAATAATCTTTACCGTAAGGAAACGGAAGCTTGAGTACTTCGGACATGTCATGAGGCATACTAAGTACCGGCTGCTACAGTTAATAGTCCAAGGAAGAATCGACAGTAGGAGGGGACCGGGAAGAAGGCGACACTCATGGATGCATAACCTGCGACAATGGTTCGGACTAACATCGACTGAACTGTTCAGAGGTGCCGTAAACAAAATCAAAATAGCCTTGTTAATAGCCAACGTCCTAAACGGATAGGGCAAAGGAAGAAGAAGTTTTCTTCACAATACAAAGCTTTAAATTATTGTGTGGTACAATTGACAAATTATATGAAACATTTTCATAAAGAGAAATTGTAAAAATATAGTCAGTCTATACTATACTCTGGGTGATTCCCGGTAAAATTAGCCATTTATTGATCCTTCCGTCACTAACGTTATTCTGGGTCGACCAGACACCGGTCTTCGAGCTAGCTTCATGTTGCCTGGAAGTGAATTATGCGTTTACAGAATTCCGTGACAAATTACGAGGTTTCCCATTCGATCACTGGATACATTTTTTGATATTTAAAACGGATTCATTTGAAAGAATTTTATGGAAGACAAAAATTAGTTTTTTTTACATTGTTTATCTTATCATAATAAACAAATCTAAATTTATCTAAATTTAAATATAGATACAAAAAATGATAAATTAAATTTAACTCTAGTAAAACTAAGAGAGAGTCAACAGTAATAGGTTTTGGACGTGTCTGTATTTTAATTTATTATGCGATAGTAGGTTTATTATTTGAATGCTATGCTGGAACAACGTTGTAAACGCCAAATCACATTTTGTCGACAAGCTGAAAAAAGATACCTTATAATTATTGATTATTTTGAAATAAAAATATTTATGAGTGTAATATGATAGACTAGAGGATGCATAATATTAATATCAACCAAAATAACCTTAGGTTATACAAAAAAATCATTTATGATCATATATGCTATATTTTAATAAAACAACGTATTAAATCGTGGGTTAAAACGATGTGTGGAAGTAAGGCGGTTAAAAAGTTGTTTTAGAAATAAAAAATGAAGTACACGTGAAATTAAGAAACGTACATATTATTAACAAATTACTTAAAAAAATGTTTTATATGACGTACATATCAAAATAATATTATTCACTCTTAAGATTTTGATAGTAGCTTACATACTGTAGTGGAATATATTCGACAATATTTAATAAATTGGCATGTTTTTCTTTTTTAATTGCTAGTGGTCCTTCATAGGCTTCTGTAAGTTCAGCAAGAGTGATTTCAGTTATAGGCGTTTTAGTTGACTTTAAAGAATAAGATGACCATGGTTGAATAGTGTTGTGGGATTTTCTTAACCGTATAGTATTTGGATCATCTGAGCTAATTTGTATCCACACCGTCTGAGTCATTTTGTACTTCGGATCTTTTCATACTACATTTCCTGCGTTGACAAAATTTTTAGTAAATGTTTGATGCATGTAGATAACTTTAAATGGGTTTTTAAATCCAGCTTTTGCAATTACATCTATCCAGTGCAACGGGATATAAACCGATGAAAGTTTCTTGTTGCGGTCTATGAGGGCAAAGTCTTTATCATAGGGCAGAAAGCTGTGCCCACTAGTTCAAAACTTTTGCTCAATTTGGGTGAAGTATTTTTCTAACTAGTTCGTTCCTCAGCACCATTGTAGCAGTATTACTCCCCATATTGTGAACAGCGTAGTTATACGAAGAAAGTTGTCGCTGGTAGAAATTGATGAGTGAGTTAGATTAGGGCAAAAAAGAACTTGTTGTAAATCAATACATAAAACGACATAATTAGCATTTACTTTTGCAATTTTAGTATCTTGTCTTAATGTTTTTTAACTTGCTTCAGCTCGCATATTATGAATTTTACTTTCAATTTCTGTTTTCTTTTTTTACATTTATCGCTAGCATAAGAAAATTTGATAAAGAGCTTGTCACAATATGAACAAGTATCTGATCTGGGAAGTAGAAAACGCAAGTTAAAGTTACTTTTAAAAATGTCGTGGTAGGTTCGTAGAGAGATATTTGTATCAGGGTACATTTTTATAAATAATCTGTACATTTTTAAGATGCTTAAATCAGCTGGAAGGCAACTTTTAGAAGAAGCATTTCTGTTATAATAATTTTTTTGCTGCGGAAATGACCCAATATGTTCGCATATTTTCTCTGCACCTGTTATCATGAGTTTTTGGGATGATTAGTATGTTTGCCACGTTGATTATTTAGATTTACTCCTGCTTTTATTTTATAAACAAGGTACTAGAGTATTCTAGCAGTTATTGAAAATATATAACATACCGTTGCTTTACATACCCTTATGTTTTCTACTGTATATTTCACTGTCGACATGTTGATTCTCCAACCCTTCTTCTTTTTGACTCTTGCAGCGAAAGAGACTGAGATAAAAATTTTGATTGGCCATTGTAACTCTCTCATTGTAATTTTCGAAACGTTTTAAATAGTTTTGTGTGATTGCCCATTAATAGCACAACAGAACAACCCTTAGCAGACTGCTTACATTTACAAATACGCACCTAAAATAAATATTGTTTTAAAACATGAAACTAGATTAGATTACTTTAACTTACTTTATCTGGGCAACTTAGAGCTTCCTTGGGTACTTCTCTAGACCAAACGTATGAATCACCAGCTTCTCTGCGACGTTTTCTAATATTCTGCTTCCATTTATTAATGTTAAGCTTCCGTGTTTTCCCTCTGTTAATTTGGGTAATTACTGACTTCGTTATGCTAACATCCAATTTAGCTCAAAATAACAAATTATACGATTGAAAACGTTAACTTACAAAACACGTGCAGAAAATTTGGCGCGAAAAACGACTCACTGTAACACATACAACGTTGTTACACCGAAAGTTAAAGGTTGTCTAATTTTCAAACTACCAAAACAAGCAAGTTAAGTCTTATAATATTCCCCACAGTCAGCAGTTAATTATTTTGCACAAATAGAACGTTGTTTCATGGTAAACCCACATATAAAAGTATTGGCGATTACAACGTTGTTCCAGCATAGCATTAATTTATAAAGACGCAGACGTTCTAATTCTGAAGTACTAACACATTAAATTAAATACTTTTCCACTATCACAACGTCTTAGAGATATCTATTTATGTTTTGTCCTTAAATGTACTAATCTTTAATATACTATTATCAAAACTATGCGAAAATGACTACTTCTTGCGTTTTTGTGAAAAAATATTTGAACAAATTACGTCTGTACGTGTATCGCTTAATTTTTGATATATTTTTATTTTACAATGTCGTAATAAAAAAATATAACGGAAAATTGTAAAATAGTTCATTCCTTTAATAAGAATATACAGGGTGTCCAGAAACTCTACTGACAAACGAAGACTGGAGATTTCTCATATAATTTTAAGACAATTAAACCCAATTCACCTTGTCCGAAAATGCTTCCTAAGGGAGCTAGAGCTCTTTGAAGATGGCGCCTTGTAATTAGTTTTTTTAATACCTTTAATACCTAAACGATTCTATTTAGAAAAACGAAAACTGGTGCAATTTTTCATCCTCCAGAGTTAAATCGATTTCATCAATTGCGAATTTCTAGTACCAATTATAGGCGTCCGTTTTGGGTAGGTCAACGGTTATTTTAACAATATTAAATTTTTACGTATTCTAGTAGTAAAATGTGCTCCTACTCTATCTCGATAGGATGCACTGTTTTCTAAGCAAATCGATTTGAAAATATTTCGTTTTTTCCTCATGAGAGTTAAACTAATATTTTTTGCACTCGTTTAAACAGATAACGGATAGGCACTAGAAGAAGAATAAGATTCGTAAAGTTTGTACGCATTCACTGGCTAATGTCAAATGGTCTGAAAAACACTGCCACAGACCAGAGTCGAGTTCGATGACAAGTAAACTTGGTAGATTTCTAATCTAACGATTCAACATCAATTTTAGTGGAGTTATAATCAGCAATTTTATCAGGTTTATTGGTTCGTGGTTCAATGATGATAACAAAAGAACAGTATTATTGATTTTTGTGGTGTAAGAATATGAATTCAATATCTGTTGTATACCCATGTATTGTATCTACTTCAAGATTTTTTAATGGTAGAAAAACCGCAGGTATTTCCTTTTTGTTCTTCAGAGTACCAATACAGCGCTTCTCCGGAGCAACATCAACGCAAGTACACATTACTAAAATGCTGGAAAATTGATTTTTTTAAATATTTTTACAAGAAAGTTAACAAACGGAAGTTTAGGTGAATATTTTTGAAACTAAAATAACTTTTTTTAATGGTAAATTTAGTCTACTTTTAGATGACACTCTTAGATTTTGGTAATATAAACTTTTTTAGTCTACACACGTCTCAGAACTTTGCAGCCTCCCAGTTGCGCCATTGTTGTTCCAATATTTTTAAAATAGTTTCTGAATCGGTTTAGGTTGGTCTATACTTGCAACATTTGTTTTTTGAACATCTTTAAAAGATAACAAAAACATTCAAAATTCAAAACAAGCCGTTAAAAAAGGTTCGTAATATTTGGGAATTATATTACTTGATAATAAATTATTTAGACCCCTTTTCTTATTTCCAGGGATCGGAATTTTTAAAATGTATGCAGGTTTTTTGATAACATCTTCTCCACTTTTTGTTATTGTCGCTCGTCTACTTGTTACGATTATAGCATAGGCCTGATTCCAATACACCTGTTTGTAGCTGGTTTTATAAAAGAACCTTTCACTTTCCTTTTTAAATCCAAAAGACAGAATTAACGTTGATAATCTGCGCATTGAAACCATTGCGAGAGAGTAAAGGAGACAAATGGATAAGGAAATGGTGAGCCTGGAAGCGGGGGAAAATGTGGAAGAATTGTGGACAAGATGTAGAAACATAATAACTGAGAAGGCATCGGAAATATTGGGGAAAACAAAACCAGTTAGACAAAACGAATGGTTTGACAAGGAAGGCCAAGAAGCAGCAGATAAAAAAAAAACATTCCTAAAACAAATCAAGTTAGATGCACAAAAAGAGCAAAGGAGAAAAACCGGACTCTAATAAAAAAAGAAAAAAGATTACATAGA
Source organism: Diabrotica undecimpunctata (assembly GCF_040954645.1). NCBI lineage: Eukaryota > Metazoa > Arthropoda > Insecta > Coleoptera > Chrysomelidae > Diabrotica > Diabrotica undecimpunctata. The sequence continues at coordinate 17,291,255 of NC_092812.1, forward strand.
AAAAAAAGGCAATTTGAAGAAAAGAAGATAGAAAACAAAGAATTGCTAAGGAATTAAAACGAAACTCGAAAGTTCCAACAATAGGCAGCTGTAAGGATGGAGAAGAAACTTATTCTAAGTGATACGGCCTCAATCTTAAACCGATGGGTTGACTTTTTTGATGCAAAATTTAAAGGCCATTATATTGAAGAAGCAGATAACACCGTTGCAAGATCGGAATGAATAGAATTTATTCAACCCAAACGAAAGACCACCTACCACTGAAGAGGTTGCACAAGCCATTAAAAAGCATCAGGAACTGATCAAAATTTTAGTGAGCTCTACAAGAATGGTAGTTGCGCCCTACTACAAGCACTGTATAAACTTTTACTTTTTGTCTGGCAAAATGAGACCATGCCCTATGAATTTCCTCAAGATGTGATATGCCCGTTACATAAAAAAAATCAGGTCTAGTGTGACAACTACAGAGCTACGAAGCTACATTCTCTACGAAAGACTACAAGTTTACAAAGTTGGCATAGTGGAAAAATACCAGGCTGGATTTACTCCAGAAAAATAAATAATTGACCAGATTTATTTAATAAGACATAAATGAAGAAGACATATGAAGACATAAATGAATGAATGATAACATTAAAACCCATCACCTATTCGTTGACTTCAAGGATGCATACTTAATGACTTCAAGGATGCAATGCTTAACTGTGGAAAAATTTATATGATTAACGAGAATGACAATGTCTAACTTAAAAGCCAGCGTTTAGGATACAGGGAGAAAATTCTCGATCCTTTGAGATAAAGGATGGACCTAGGTAAGGGGATACCCTGGCTTGCATCCTATTTAACATTGCCTGGGAAAAGGCAGTCCGAGACACACTAATTAGAGACAACGGTACTATTTACAATACATCGAAACAAATCCTAACATACGCTGATGACATTGATATAATAGGGTTTAGCAAACGAGACGTTAAGCAATATTTTCTAGAATTGGAAACTGCTGCGAAACAGGTCGATCTAGTCATCAACGAAGACAAAACCAAGTGCATGTTGATTACTAAGGATCCCGTAGCAAATGAGGAACGGGAAACAGCATTTGGAAGTCATATCTTTGAACGTGTTGACAGCTTCACATACCTTGGCTCGCTAGTGACTACTACCAATAAAACAAGCGAAGAAATTAAAAAACGAATAAACTTTACAAATAAGGCATACTATGGACTCCAAAAACAATTCCACTCAAGAAATATCCAAAGAAAAACTAAAATTATTATATACCAAACACTGCTGAGGCCGGTCCTTACATACGAGGCGAAAACATGGACTCTAACGCAGAAATATAAAAGACTTCTGGGAATATTCGAGCGTAAGATACTACGCAAAATATTTGGAGCTATAAACGATCAAGGGCAGTGGCAAAAAAGATTTAATTTTGAATTATACTAACTTTTTAATGAACCAGATATCGTAACGTTCATAAAACACAGCGAGTTAGATGGGCCGGCCACATAATACGAATGCCTGACAACATGATTGCTAAAAATCTAACGACACGAACACCTATAGAAAGAAGAAACAGAGAATAACCGCGAATTAGGTGGTTAGATGGAGTTGAGACCGACTCAGAGATACTAGAGATCAGAAGATGGCAACACGTTGCCAGAAACCGAACAGAATAGCGACTAATCTTAGAGCAGGCCAGGATCCACAGAGGATTGTCGAGCCAAAAATGATGGCGATGTATATTTTTCTGAAAGTTGAAGCCAGAATATCGTTAGCAAACATTTTCAAATCGATAAAGTCATTGTAACTTACTTCTTTTACTATTAGAGGGTTTCCTTTTTTTGCGTTTCGAATAATCGACATTTTGACTCTTTTTATAGCTTTTTCGATGGTACTGTGGACTGCATCACCTTCGTTTTATGTATAACTTCGGATGAGATACTTGTGTGGTATGGAATTTAACTGAAACTTCTTAATTGCAATAGTATTACATTGCAAGAACAAATCTGTTTTTTTTGCTAACCACAGCAGTTATCGTTAATAGAATGACGTTAGATTGAGGATGTGTATTAGCGATTTTTTCAAGAAATGTCAGAACACATGAACCAATTTTGACTGCTTCTCTTTGTCCCGACCTTTGAGCCAGAAGTAACAGGATGTCTTATCATTGCTTATTTCTGATATCGTAAAATTAAAACCATTTAATCTTAATTTATAGTAAAAATCTGATGTTTGTCCTATATGCACTGGCAGGACAGGCTATAGATCGGACATTACCAAAACCATATTTGATCCCTCTTTTGCTTCTTCTGTGTTTGAAGCTTCCTCAATTCTACTTAGTTCTTTTTCCTTTTGGTGCGACCTATAGGTACTGACATCGTTATTTTTCTTTTTCTTCGTCGAGCGCATTTTTAAACGATTCTCACCACTCGCATTGGTATTTCTTTCGCATTATTTTTATTTGGAAAACACACCAATATTAAATTGTGTATTAAATATGTGGATGTAGGCATCGTAGTTTGTAGCAGGCTGGCCCAAATCATGTTATTTCTTTTTATAGTGTCTGTGCATTTCTACAATGGATACACCGCTATCAATAAACTGTCTTGATGTGTTAGCCCTTTGGTAATATCTCTCTATATGGGGTATATAATTTATATGTGATTTTACAGACACCATCATTTCAGCGCTCATCTTTGCCTTTTGACCATGTTTTCCAAGTTTATCTTGCAGTACAATTTCAGACACAGAAGCTTTTGATTGTATAATTGTTCTAATTGTTCTCTTCTTTAATATCAAAAGTGTTAATTAGGTACGTTTTGCATACATGGATTTGTTTTTCATTGTGAAGCAGATAGAAAGCACAGTTCTGTCTTCTAGGTGTTTGGATAGTTGTTATGTTAAGTCAACTGAAGTAACTTAATACAAGTAGACAAATAATCGCGTTGTTTCTGCAGTGATTCTAGATTCTAATAGCTCTTGGTCTTCGCTAAACTTTTCTGAAAACTTCTAAACGCAATGATTAAAGAAAGTAGGTGCCATTGTTACTTTATTCAGAAATTTGTCAGTTCTTAAAATATAACTCTTTCCTGATTTCTTAAGGAGTTTAGCTTTATGTTTCTCCGTTCTTCTGGATTTCTTATTCTCGTTTTGTCTTTTTTGATGAGCGTACAATTTTCTGTATTATTCAGAGTACTTATTTTATTTTTAGAACTTGACTTCTGTGTCTCTTTTTATCTTTTTTTGGTAGGAATCGAATTTGTTTCACTTTTCGACGATATTTTATTTTCCGATAGTAAATAGTTGTCACTATCTTCTCCAAATAGGCTGTTCTTATCATCTGTGGAATGTTGCCCACCATACACTGTTCGATACATTTTTCTCAAAATGGTCTTGGTTGATGATTGTTTGAGTTGTTTAAAATTCTTAAATTGTTTGAAATACGTAAATTATCTAAAAGGTAAAAACTAAAATAAAAGTAATTTTGATTAAAAAAAGGAAAGTACCTACCTCATCCAAGTTTACAAGGCTTATGCAGGAACATACTATTAGGGTCTAAACTGAAGGAATTCGGATTCAAATTCACTGGCTACAATTCTGCTAAAATGACCGCATTAGTGAGTGTTTCTGAAATATTATCGTCTTTCTATACTGATGGTTTCTTTGGAGTACTGTTCTTTTCTTGTAAACTGTGAGTATATAAATAAAATATAAGCTCAGTACTTTTCATTGTACAAGATAAAACTCGCGTTTTATTTCTTCACTGAACTACAAACCAATTGACTGTTTGACTCACTCTATTTTACACAAATTGTCAATGATATTTGAGTTAACAGTGACATAAATACTACTTCCAGCTTTAATCATCTCGCAAGTGACCAGAGATATCAAATTTTCTAAGCGAACAATGTCACAACTGTCCGTTACGGCGATGTTCCTCAAAGATTACACCAAAACTTTATTTTATTTTGTCACAATCTACACTTACGTCATTGTATAAATATAAATTAAGTATTCCGTTCGACAGTCTATGAACAACTGACATTTATGGCGATTTTGTTTCAACAATATGGCCGAAAGTATATAATGTTTAATAAATTACCTTTAAACGTAGATTCTGTTCAATCTGTATAGCAAACCTACTACAATCTTTATTTTAAAAATTGATTTCAGGCGTGCTGAATTAAACTGACATTTAAAATCGCTGGTCGCTTTAAGCGTCATTTCTGAGAGAACGGTTCACGGAAAAAAATAATACATGAATTGAAGGTAAACACAGAAAGGCAGACATCATGCTTTAAAAATCATTAAGTCTGGACCTCCAAAAACAAAGATTTTTCATAATAATCACCAATCTTTCTTAATCAATGCCCACTATTACAACTCTAAAAATGTGGCGCGTCATTCTCTTGAATGATCCATTCATAAAATGATGCTAAAACCCTTCGCTTCCTTCGTGGATCGTTTCAAAGTCGGTGCCCCATTTGTGATCTGAACGTATCTCATTTCCAGTTGAAATCCTTTCTAATCTCATTAGGTTATGTATGGTTAGGAATTCAGACAGGTGCGTCCTTTTGTCTATCAAATATATCTGAATATATCCTGCTGCAGACTGAGTGAAATGGTTTAAAAATTTATAAAAGAGTATATTTGGCAAATTAAATTCTGGAACGAAATTAATTTTTTTTAATCAATTTACTTTTTATTTATTTTTCAGTCAGACAAATAAAAACGAACATTTATCAATAAAAATAAATTTTCAGTTTTTCAAAATAATTTCTTTAAACATCGGCTTGAGCGAATTTTATAAGCAAGAATTAAAATACAGGTCAACAATTTAATCCATTAACAATATTATTTCTTTAAGTCTTCAAAAAATGTTAACACCACAAAATTTTTAGTATTATCTGTGACATTACAGATCAGTATAAGCAAAAGATGTACTTGGACAATGCTCCCCTAAATCCCTATCTATCTCTGGTATCTCTACTTCATTATTTTTTAACTTCGGTAGAATTTATATTTATACCTATATATCTTCTAGATATTAGGTTATTATCTAGATTTGGCCATACATCTCACACTCCCTCTAACCCTCCGTTTATCGGGTGTGGTCTGTGAGTCTACGACAAAATAAAAATTTTGGGTAATTCTCTCATTTTATTTTTTTAAATTTCTACCTTTTCAGTACCTTCCTAGAAACTAAATACCATTCGTTTTATTTTATACAAAACTGTTTTTGAAATTTCTAAATAGCTGCTGCATGGCCGTTTGTCCTGACAGACCCCACCCGATCAAATTTGTAACAATATTTGCACTGCTTCTTAGTTGTATTTTTCTTGCAATCTTGTTTCACGTGGCCAGAAATAACGCAAATTAAAAATAGGCAGGTATATTCTTCAGTTTTTTCATTTAGCAACGATATGACTGCCGTAAAATATATACCTAAGAAAGGAAAAAAATGTGATTGCTGTTTCCACTGTGCACAGAGATAATCGAATTGATGAAGATACTGGTGATCAGAAAAAGCCAGAAATAATTACTGTTTATAATTCCACAAAGAAGCGGTATTTCATTTTGGTCCTCACAGATCATACCCGACCAAAAGTGTTCCAGAATGGTCACCCGATGAACGGAGGGCTAAGGGGAAAATTTACGCATTCCAGGTATCTCCCAAAAAATTTCGTACACACCTGGACGTCGCAAGGAGTACAGCTTTCTGTGTGGTCTTATAGAGATGTTAAGATCCAGCTGTTTTATATTATTTAAAAGGTTTTCCAAATAACACCAGTAGTAGATAGAATCATAGGTACTGTCTGGGTACTTTCCATTCTCCATTGTCTCCTTATTTGTATTTCTAGATCTCTGTACTTGACGATTTTTTCGTTGTATTTAACACGCAGATTATTTTTGTAGTCATTATTAGTCTGATGACTGTTTTGTAAATTCTACCTTTCATTTCTTTTCCGATATTTTTATTTCTCCATATTGTTTCATTCAGGCAGCCTGAGGCTCTGTTTGCTCTATTCACTTGATCTTCCACTTCAGTTTCGAGCTTTCCGTAGCTAGATAATGTAATGCCTAGATATTTAAACCAATAATGATATACGCGGAAGAAACACGACCTGACACAGAGAGGACAAAAAGGATGTTAGGAACAGCAGAGATGAAAACACTTAGAAAAATTGATGGTAAGGCACTATGGGACAGAGCTAGAAGTACAGATATACGACATAGATGCAAGGTGGAGAACATCGAGAACTGAGTAAGAAATAGAAAAGTAGAATGGAACGTTCATATAAGCCGAATGACAACAAATAGAGTAGTAAAGACGAGAAGAGACGGTTCCCCAATAGGAAGACGATCAATAGGAAGACCACGAAAACGATGGAACGGTAACTTACTGGAGGCACATTGAAAAACAGACAGAGTCATGTCTACATAAAAAGAAGAAGAAGATTATTGTTTTTAGGAATCGCCACATCAATTAATGTTGTTTGCCTAGTAAGTTTATCAACTAGCATGACATCCGGTCTATTATGTGCCACTGGTTGCTCTGTGAGCACAGTATCGCTTGCAGTTGTCGTTTTCACGCATTCTGTTAGAGTCGTATTGATAATAAGGAAGATGGTCGGTTTGGAAAAGTCCCAGTTTGTCAACTAGCTCTTGGTGAATAATTTTTCCTACTGTGTCATGGCGTTATTTATATTCAGTACCGACAAACGCCTGACAACCCCCGGTAAGATGTTGGATGGTTTCTTGGACTTGGCATCCATATCGTCATTTGTCATTTTGGACTTAAGGGTCTTTAACAATATATTTCAGGTAATTTTAAGTTGGAATGGTCTAATCCTAGGAAACCCTCTGTCTCGGGAAACATCTTTTCTGATGTCAGCCAATAGTTCGACGCTGTATTGTCGACGTATTCTTAGCTGATCTCATTGAGATGTCGCCCATGCAGAGGTTTACTCATCCAGGTGCGCATTTTTTCTTGCTTAGTCAGGTGGTTTATGCGCATTTCTTGTTTCCTCAGTTAAAGCGGCGTTGTATCATCTACTGCGCAAATTGCTTGAAGTAAAGTAGATGTCTCAGCCTGCGCCTGAAAATAGGTTCTTTAATTAGCAACCTGTTTATCCAGTGCTCACCTATGTCCATAAGTCCTCTTCCCCCTTAATATCACAGTAATGTTGTCCTCTCTACTACATTATTATTATTTATTATTATTTCATAGTGATAAGGGCTGGGGTCACTAAGACCCATAGGCCCAGTTACAAGAAAAATGAAATACATTACAAAATAATTAGTTGCGCAAATAACCTATAGACTAGTAGATTGTATACAAAACTGTTCAGTTTACAAACCAATAGCAGTCTAGTTTGTTTTAAATTCATTTATAGATGGAGAGTTTATAATTTTCAGTTGGAGACTGTTCCATATACTAAAAATACATTTAACAAAGAAAATAATGGCATCTTATTGATGAAAAGGATTCCTTCTTTACTATTAAACTGTGTCCACGTAGTTTGGTGTATGATAAACAAGTGTTGCAAGTTTCCATATCCATAATTTAAAATTGAGAAGGTGATAATTAAGTCACTACGGAGTCGACGAACTTTAAAAATTGGTAACCCTGCTAAAGAAAGTCTTTAGTCGTAATATCGCCTTCTTTGTTTGAAAGATAGTCTGGTGACTTTCCTTTGGATATTTTTGATAACAGTTTTATCCATAATTTAATGTCGTTTTTTATCCCATCCTGCTGTACATTTATTAATACACAGTAAATTAGTCATGGTTGATCGACTTTTCACAAATCCATGTTGTTGTAGGAGAATGTTCTCGAAGCAAAAATTCTTAAAGACGCTCTGTGATAATTGGTTCCATAACTTTACAAATAGCAGGTATAAGGCTTATTGGTCTGTATGTCTATTTTTTTTTAAATATAGGTTCTGTAGTTGTTTTTACAAAAACATAGATGAGAGGCCAACGTTTAGCAGTGGCTGAAGTAATTGTATTGGAGTTGTGTTTATATCCACGTAGAAACATGCATTTAAGTTGACGAGTGAAGTAATAAATTTTCTGAGTTTAAATACTTTATTTAACATTTTGACAGTTCAAATACAATGAAGTAGGTAGCGTATTTACTTAAAAATAATTGTATAATTCTGCCTTTTAAAAATAGCATCGAATGTAGCTTTGAGCAGCGTTTCTTCTCGCGAGGTAGAGATATAATGAGAATGATTCCTTTGTATCGAAGATTGCTAATTTATACAAACTGCCGAAAAATACGTTAAACGGATTTTGTAACCAGTTATTATTAGAGAAAACGTGGGGGATTTTTTTTGTTGAAATTATGTAGAATATTGTACATTGCATAATCCAGATCTCACACTCAAACCTGTCTATAATAATTAGGATTTTGGTTTGAGGGCAACTGAAGTAGACGTAAAGTATGAGTGCAAGAAATAGACTAAACAATCTATTAGACAGTGGGTGGTTGACAACAATAAAAGGGTCTACCAATCAGTAGAATGAATACTGTAGAAAAGAAGAAATCTAACTATGAAATTAAAATACTAAAAATTAAAAATCAAAATTGAAAGCAGAGTGTATAAATGGGGTATTGTCCAAGTAGTTCAGTTAAACTCACAGTCAATGAGAGAACCATAAAATTAAAATGTCAAAGCATTACTCATGATCAACTGACCAACAGTGGGAGATGTTGAAATATACAACTGTGGAGATGGTATATCTAAATTACGCAGAGATATGGAGAGTGTAATCAACGCCAACTATAGATCAATTGAACCTGAGCAAGCTAGTTTTGTAAATTATTAAAGAATAAAATAGTAATGTTAATTAAAGTATGAAATTAATAAATTCTTAATGGGTATACTCAGTACAGGAAGTCTAAACAGCTAAGCTGGGTCTCCCACGAGGTGAAGTTGCAATAAAGTTTTTAAAAATAGGTTTAAATTAAGTACAATTTAAATTAATTTGAGTATTAGACAGTGAGAGTTTTTATTTGTTTTCCTTGTAATCTACAAATCTTCCAATAAATCCAACTCCAAGTAGTTTTTCTTTCTACTACACATATAATTTTAGGTTTATGACATTCTCAACAGATTGTTGGATAGGCCAAAATTGACAAAGTAAGTCTAAAACGTTATATCACATCAAAACTTTTATCAACCATTAACTTTGAGTTTTTTATCAAAGTTAATTAATTTTCTTCAGTTGAAAAAACGTTTCTTGGCTTATTTCAGATTCCCCTGAAGATGCTCTAGGAAGAGAAAGTAATTGGGCAATTTTATTAATAATCTCTGCTCGATATCTGCCTTTCGTTTGATCAAAGTTCATTTATTCGAGCATTCAACCTTATATCAATATATTAGAACTATGTTAAAAGAAAGAAGGTGTTACCAAAGCACTCTTCTAAATTCGTAGCAAAGACTGCATTAAAATATGCATACATTATTAGTGATAGTAGAAGAGCGAGAACATTTGAACATTTTTTCAAAAATAATGTAGGAATTTTCTCTTGCCCTGGAGATAAATTGTTGTTTAATTTATCAATGTGGCGCTTAATGATTTCAGGGGAAAAATAGATATAATCAATTTTGAAAATAACTCGTGAATGACTAATTTTAGGAACCCGATTTTGAGACGGTTCAATAGCAAAAACTTTAGAAAATGTATCTGCAAGAATGTTAGCGACCCCATACGTGCTCTGACAAATCGTTTTATCGTTCTTTTTTAATAATGGAATGGACACTTTAGAAGACATAGAAGACCTAACACATTTATACAATTTTTTAAAGTCGTTGCACCTTACCATAGATTCATATGCCATTCTGGCTTCATTGATATACTGTTTTGGTATTACTGTGTAGTTTTTGTCAGTTTGTAAGATTTTCTAGACTTCCCAGTAATAACGGCCAATCAACATCCCGCATTTTTTTTTATTTAAATTAATGTGTCTCGGCTGCAATGGCCATTGACACAAACAATATTGTGTACAATAATTATTACAATAAATACATGTTACTAATTGCTACAGTAAGTTAATCTATAAGCTTAGAGCCTATGACTAAATAATACAACATCACTAAGATATAAGTTAAAGGTAAAATACATGAAAAACAAGGGGTCATAATCTGTTGAACAACTGAATGTCTTTCAAGAAACCAATTAGGTTAAAGACTTGATCGGGCGAGTTTAAAACGTCTTTGATATTTGACTTAAGTTTATGTTGCACTCTATGTTTTGCGTACCGGGGACACTCGATCAGGATATGTTTCACGGTTAATACACTTGAGCAGATTTGGCAATTGGGCTTCGGCTCGGATTTCATTAAATATTCATGTGTGAATCGGGTATGTCCTATTCTTAATCTTCGGATGACAGCTTTTTCGCTTCTAGACATATTTGGAAGTTCAAATTTTTCAACAGTCTGCTGGATCTCATGTAATGCACTCTTGATTGTGTTCCAGTGGGTTTGCCAGGTATGATATTGTTGTTGCTTGAAAATTTGCTTTAGGTCATTACGGATTTGAATATGTTGAGCTTTTGAGGATTGACTGTTTACACAAAAAGCTTGCTTGGCTGCTTGGTCTGCTTTTTCATTACCGGGAATGCCGACATGGGATGGTAGCCAGATGATCGTGACATCTACACCTTGAAAAGCGAGTGCATTGTGTGTCCTATGGATTTCTTGAACTAAGGGATGCTGAGAGTATAGGCTTTTTATCGGTTGTAGTGACGACAGGGAGTCTGTGCATATTGCTTGGTTTTTATGATCTGTTTTTAGTTTTTTAAAAGCCTCTAGTATCGCATAAAGTTCTCCAGTGTATACGCTGCATAAATTCGGTAAAAAAGATGATTTTATTACTTCATCATGTGTGGGAACGGCACATCCAACGCCTGCTTCGCTTTTGGAGGCATCTGTATACAGAATTGTTTGGAATTGGTACTTGCTTATAATTTCTTTGAAGTGTTGCCTTATGAGAAGGCTTGAGGTTTCATGTTTACTGTATTCTAATAGACAAGTGATAGAATGTGGGATTGGTCTATTTCAAGGCGGGGTATCCGGGATTGGGAAGGGATATGTTTTAGTAAGGTCGATGGTATTTCTTAGAGTTAATTTCTGGATGTCTATTATTGATTGGATCCTTTGCGGGGTCTCCGGAGGCGATGTTAAAGTAATTAAATGGTAGACTGGATTGGATGGGTTTGCGGATATGGAAGCAAAGTAAGATTGAAGAAGATACTCTCGTCGAGTAAATATTTCCTGTTATCTTGTATTGACGAAGCTTTTCAAGAATGGCTTGGCGCGAGATAGTATCGAAAGCTCCTTCTATATCAAAGACAGTAGCGACCAGATCCTGTTTGTTTGAAATAGCGGAAGCTATTTGTGTTTGTAATAGCACTAAATTGTCAAGGGTTGAACGGTGACGTCTGAAACCGGCTTGCGGTGCGTCAATTATTGCATATTTTTCGAGAAGCCATGTTAATCTTGAATTAATCATTTTCTCAAACAGTTTACATAATGAACAGGTTAGAGAGATAGGTCTGTATGATTTTGTTAGGTTTGAGGGTAGATCAGATTTTTTTATTGGTATGATAATTGATTCACGCCACAGTTTGGGTAATTACTGAGTATGCCATATCTTGTTATAAAGATTCAGCAGTGTTGCGAGGCTGGAATGAGATAAATTTTTGATGAATATAATTGGGATATTGTCTGGTCCAGCGGCGGAGTTCGTACAAGAGGATAGTGCAAGTGCTAATTCTTCTTGTGTAAAAGGAAAAGTTAATAGCATCAATGTCGTGTCTACTAATTTGTGGAACAAGAGGAATTTGTATATTCTGGTCATTTGGACTTTCAATCTGTTCGACTTCAGACCTGAATTTCCATGCAAAACTTTCAGCCATGATTTGAGCAATTTTTTGGTTATCTGTTGTAACTTTTCCATTCAGTGATATTGCTGCAATTTTTGGAGGAGTTTTATGACCTTTCATTTGTCTTATTTTTATCCAGACTTTAGATGGTGGAGTATCACTAGTAATTGTAGAGAAACAATTTTGCCAGGAATCTTTTTTGCTTTTTCTAAGGACATATTTCGCTTTGGCTCTTAGCTTTTTGAAATAGATTAGGTTTTCTTGAGTTCTTCTTTGTCGATATCTGTTGAGGGCTGTTTTGCATTGACGTACAGTTAGTTCACATTCTGAATTCCACCATGGTACTGCTTTTTTAGAGGGGCAAATTGTTATTTTTTTTATACATGATTTTCTGCAGACATAATAATGCAGTTGTTAAAGAGAGTTATTGCCTCGTCTATATCTTCAGATTGTTGAAGTAATAAAATATGATCTTCGGCGCTAGTTTAAAAATTATTCCAGTCCGCTTTACCGATATTCCATTTAGTAATGGTGCAAAAATTTTTATTGCTATTTGTTATGACTATCGGAAAGTGGTTACTATCATATAAGCTATCCAAAGTATACCATGAGAGTGAATCGGCAGACTTGAGATCACATATGCTTAGATCGATAGATGAGTAAGTTCCTGAGGCGATGTTAAAATATGTACTGGCTCCACTATTCATCAGACAAGTATTATTGCAACTTAATATAGTCTCTACGGTTTTTCCTCTACCAAATGTTTTCTTTGAGCCCCACATGGTATTATGGGCGTTAAAGTCTCCAACTAGTATAAAAGGACTGGGAAGTTGGCTGATTAAGTCATCTAACTCGGTTTCTGTTAAGTTATAATTAGGTGGAATATATGTACTGCATATGGTTATTTGGTCGGGACACCAGACAGTTATTGCTATGGCCTCCAAATTGGTGGTTAGGATATATTGTATAGAAAATAAATCATTAGACATGAAGATAGATGTTCCCCCACTTGCTCTTGTAAACGTAGAACGAAGGAAATGGTAACCTTTAAAATTTTTAAGTTCACGTCTATGTGTTTCCTTGAAATTGGTTTCTTGAAGGCAAATAATATCTGCTTTTGTATTATTTATTAATTGCACTGCACTAACGTGAAAGTAAAATATTTTTAACATTTAGAACGTTGAGAGGTCAGAGAAGAGTCGTTAGATAATCTTCATCATTATTTGTAGATTGCGATGTTGTGCTTCCAATTTCTGAATTGTCGATATTAAGTTGCTGTTTAATTTTCTTAGAAATCCTTGTAAATCTATTCTTAATTGTTCTATCTTCCAGTGAAGGGTATATTCTAAACATGTCGTCGAGTAGTGATCTAACATTTTGAGTGAACTGCTGTGCTTCTTGTAGAGGGTTATTACTGCCGAATGAGTTTTCCAGAAAGGCGGTAAGGAGAATAAGATTGGATTTTCTTGATAAAGATTATTAATTGTGAGAACAGAGGAGGCGGTTAATTTAGACTGATCGGGTGCGACTTTCTTGGATTTTTTAGTTTTATGCTTTATAGGTACGTTTGCATCGGGGAAGGCATTTTTATATCTTTGATGGGTAAGTTAGTAGATGTGTATGTTTCTTGGGAGGTAGAATCGCTGAGGTCAGAACGAGTTCGTTTCTGACCAGTCGTAGGAGGAAGAAATTCATTGTTTGTGGCAATAGAAGTGGTGGATATATCGACAGTTTTTATCTGTTGACTGGGAACCGAATTTTGTGTTGTGTTTGGTGGTGCCATGTTGTTTGATATTGGGGTAGCAGGGATGGGTTCAGCTAAGGACGTTTGTTCATTTGGGAGAGGATTGCTAGGGGGATTTAGGCAGTTATTTGCTGTATGTCCTTGTTTTTTCGCATAGAAAACATGCCATTTTGTCAGTAGAGAGAAATATTCTGTATGAATTATTGTCGAATGAAATTATTAATGATGTTTCGATTTCGAGGCTATCTGTAGTTGGAGTAACATATACCTGTCTTCTGAAGCTCATAATATGCGTAAATTCATCACCAGGGATTCCAGCTTTGATATGTGACACTGGTGAAGCAAGTTGAAGACCTAGATCTTGAAGGTGTTTTTCTATAATTTCATGAGGTATTGATGGACAGACGTTGGAGATTATTAGTCTCTTGGCTAGGGTTACCAGCCTTCTTACGGGTAGTTCTACAGAGTTGATTGTAATCGTAGGATATTCTGTTAAAATATGTTCTACGAGTTCAGAATTTGTTAAGTAGATGCATATCCGGTTATTGGAAATTCTTGAGGCGAAGCATATGTTTTTGGGGCTAACAATGTTTCCTATGGCTTTGACGTAGTAGAGTAGTAATAAGTTTGGTTCAGCATGTATTAATATTGCTTGATCTTTTTTGGGATATTTCGGTTTGGGTTTTGACATAGTAGCAGTTGCATATGAATTTGGATTATTACTGATGATGCTGTTTCCAGACATGGTGTTGTTACTCATGTAGTCAAAAGTAACTATTTTTGGTTTTATTGTATTAAAGTTTCGAGTGATAGGCAGCAGTTGTAACGCATATCTGTATTACTGGTTGCCTGTCTAAAACTTCGACGAGCCAGTCCCTGATAGGACTGACTTATGTCGAATATGGCAAAAAAAATGTCAACACAGCTGAATGTTTTGGTTAGAAAAGTATTAATAAACAATTTCTTACTGAATAATATTACAGCTCTTGACGTTAAAAACTCTACACAACAATTACTAATCACTTTTTGATGGTAAAATACTTTTAAAAACTGGTATTTACTGTGATAAACAGCAAATTTTTACACTGATTCACAGAGCGGTATGTACTCGTTCGAATCGATCGAATAACCTCCCATCCCGCAATTGAAAATAGAGGTTTTCAAAATTTGATATTTCATATATAACTTGTATTTTCATCAATGTAATTATATTCCGTAATAAACTGTATGTTTGCTGTGATTAATACATGATCAGGATTGGCCACATGAGTGCATATTACCGGTTCTGTATGCAATTAGTCATCTATTGTAAAAACCAAATTTAATATTGATGGCAAATTGTTTATTCTGAAACGAATTAGATTCGTAATCAATTGGTGTAGATAAGAACTTAGAACAAGTTTATAAAAATGTTTCTGGCATTTGTTAGTTCATTGCTTAATAGGTAAAAGGCAAGAGATATCGAAAAAATTACATTCACCAAAAAAGACAAGGTTTTCAAGGTTTCAATCAAGATTATGTCGTCTTCTAGGATCTAGTACTACCTCGACGATATAGGTACGTCAGGAGAATTACAAATGAATTTAGAGAAATTTCTAGACACAGAAAAGTTCAATGTTAGGGAGAACATGCAGATGAGCAACAGAGAAGGTTTCAGTAATTAGTTTCTAAAGGCAGGTATATGCACACTCCTCCCTCTTTGCGATTGCTGCAATGAAATCTGTACAGATATTATTCATAGTTAGTATTCATTTATATATATATATATATATATATATATATATATATATATATATATATATATATATATATATAAACCTAGGGCTAAGATTAATACTATTATAGGAATTAATAATTAATATTAACCTTACCAGTCTTCCGAGTTGAAAAATTAACTTACATGGGTCATATCATCAACAATGGATACATCTTTTTGTTTTTGCTTTTTCTAAGAGTTTCCTTTTATTTCGTAGAATTTGTTTAGCTTCATACTCATTATTCATTACCATTTTGATCATTCTAGGATATCTATTACCAACTTTGCCTACTCTAAAGAAAGCAACAGGGGTCATTACTTTCTACAGTCTGTAAAATTTCTTCCAAAAATTTTTTGTCTTTATCTTTTTTAGTTTGAATATCGCCTATAGATTTAATTCTCCTCTGACAAAAACATTTTTGGTACGATTAATACGATCAATGGCTTCATTGGCGATATTTTCAACAAATTACATGAACATGGCGAAATGTTGGTCAGTAGATGATAATTTAATTTCTAGATCATTGAATTTCGTTGTAATTTCAGCAAATTTTCTATCTACGTGAATAATTTTTAATTGCAAATCATAATCATATTATTTAATTACGGATTTCAAATTTCAAAACGCTTTAATATTGCTTGAGCAACCGTTATAAATAATTTTAATTCCTCGCACTTCACATCTAGTAATGCAATCATCAACACTTAGTTCGGTACATGCCAGGTGAATCCCGTTTTTGCATGCATCACATTGTAGGGCACATCGTTATGGCCGTCGATCGCTTTCGCACAGTTAGCGCTGGTCTGACCAGTTGGCATGATGGGAGTGATAATAAATGTAAATAGAAAAATATATCTGACCTTGCAATACGATCAATTTAGATATTAGCCAGGTCACCAAACAGACCGGAAAACATTAAATTTTGTGCACTACTTTTAAAAATTTAATTTCAGAAAGTTTACCACTGCTAATTCGAAAACTACACAGACCATCAAAATAAGGTGTGTGCCTTTCAACAACTGAACGTAAAGTTATCCACGTATCTTAGCTCTTGGTCCCTGATTTGTTGTCCCAACGATCCTCTTCGGTCGAACTCTATTCTGACTGTTACCTTTTCCTGTGTCCTTCTTGCATACCTTATCTAACTGAGGAGCGTTATTTCAAAATTTCTATATAACTCAAACTTGTAATATCTGCGCTGTATGCAATGGGCGTATGGCGTTGTACTGTAATTCTAATGTCATACAAATTTGACACCACCTTAAGACGTTGTAGGAGAAATTGAAGTTCATTGATCTTCAGATGAAGACGAAGACTTATAGATAGACTTATAGATATATTATATAAAAGATTACGAGAACAAAAGTATTTACAAAAGCTTGTACAAATAATAGTATGGTAGAAACATCATGGTGGAATAAGCGGTTTGAAATTATTAAACATGAATTACAATACTTAAATGAAGTTGAGATATTTGAAAAATTATTCACTGACGACATATATTATTTGAAAACATAGTTACCCAAACTAATTTATATTCTTCTCAATGCAATAACCATAGTTTCTCTGTATCCAAGGCAGATATACAAACATTTTTCTTTGTATTATTACTAACAGGATATCACCAACTAGTTTGTTGGACTAGTCTAGTTGTTAAGACTAGCGTTTTTTCGAAAATTTAAATGTGCCGCTTGTTTGTGCATCTATGTCTAGAAATAGATTTCCAGATATAAAACGATATTCATTTACCTTGACGACAATACAGCATTACCAGCATATAATAAAATGGCAAAAGTTCTACCTCTGCGAACATGGCTGAATCAGAATTACAGAAAGTGGAGTATTTTTCATGATCATTTATGTGTTAATGAATTTAAGGTTAAATTTTTTGGAAGTCATACCAGTAAGCAGTTTATAAAAAGTAAACCTATTATATTAGGCTACAAAAATTGGTTGTTGTGTAGTACCAATGATAATTGTTATGCCGTAGATACTAATTTTGGAGCTAAAAATACTGATCAGAAAAGTAGCCTTCCATTAGGATCATAAGTAGTTCTGGATAAATATGGTAAACCACATCGCTCATCAGACCACACACTATTTTTTGATAACTTTTTTACAAGTATCGGTTTCTTGGAGAAATTAAAAAAAAATAGGAATTAGAGCTACTGGAACTGTAACAGACAATATAACAAAAAAATGTCCCCTATCAAGCGTAAACATTTGAAAAAACAAGACAGAGGTTATTTTGAACATCAATATGACTAGGCTCAAGGTATGTTATTTGTAAGATGAAAAGATAATAAAAAAGTAAAACAATAGTCAACTGCTGCTAAGGTCAAAGTGGGTGTTTCTCAACCTGCTTTATATAAAAATTATAATAAGTCCATGGGTGGTTTAGAATTACATGATCAGCAACTAAACACTTACCGAATCGGAATAAGAGGAAAAATGGTGGTGGATGCTTTTTACTAATCTTATAAACATCTTCTTCTTCTTCTTCTTCTTCTTCATCTTTATAAGCAATTCTGCTTGTTCATTGGCGAATTATTACCTCTATAGAAGATTGCCACTCCATCTTTTGCGCGGTCGTCCGATACTTCTTCTGCCGATTGGTGACTTATCTCTTGCTATTTTGACGACACTGGTCTCCTCCATTCTGCTTATGTGATTATTCAATTATTTTTTTCTATTTCGTGTCCTCCATTCATTTATACACTGTACGTTACATTTTCTTCTAATGTCTTCACTTCTCTTTCAATCTCTCAGCGTATTTCCTGTAATTCTTCTCCAGTAGCTGTTGCGTTCTGGCTGTGTCGGGTCTTATTTCTGAGACATATGTCATTATTGGTCTTACACTGGCTTTATAAATTCTTGATTTCATCTCAGTGTTAATGTGTCTGTTTTGCCATATAGTGTTATTTAGGCATCCTGCCAGTCTATTCGCTTTTTGTACTTGATCTCTCACTGCTTTGTCCAGGTCTCCATAGCTAGACAGTGTAATTCCCAGGTATTTTATTTCCATTACTTGTTCAATACTGATGGCATCAATTTCTATTTTACATCTGGTTGGTTTTTTGCTGACTACTATTGTTTTAGTGTTTTGAGATGATATTGTCATATTAAATTCTTTTTCTCTAATGTTAAATCTGTGGACCAGTCATTGCAGACTATCTTCATCTTGGGCTATGAATATTGCGTCGTCTGCTTAACAGAGCAGAGCTTATTTTGATTTCTTTGTTTCCCATTTTGTATCCTCTTCCTTTGTTAACGCTTTTGATGATTTTATCCATGATCAAATTGAAGAGCATGGGGCCAATGAATCCCCTTGTCTTATTTTGCTGCCTATTTCTATAGGTTCTGTAACTTGTCCATTTATTTTGTTGCAAAATTTTAGTTGTAAGTTTTAACGTAGTATTTAACAAGATTATACCTCTGTAGTTTTCTGGCTGCTTATCTCCTTGTTTGAATAGTATAATTAGTTCGCTCGTTTTCCATTCTTCCGGTATTTTATTGTGTTTTATAAATTTAGTAATGAACGTTGTTAATTGTTCTGTCATTGCTGCTCCACAATATTTCAGTAACTCGTTTGGTATCCTGTCTTTACCTGCTGCTTTTCTGTTCATCAGGTTTTCAAGTATTTTCCGAACATCCTGTACATTTATATTAAGTTCTTTATTTGTGGTAATTTCTGATATTTTGGGTTCTAGCGTTGTTTGTTCTTCCTCTGCATATTGCTTTTTTAGGTAGTCAATCCACGTATCCTTTTCTATGTGTTTTGGTTCTATTAGTTCCTTTACCTTCGTTCTTTAACCTCTTATAAAGTGCCATATTTCCTTTTGCAGACCGTAAAAATCATGTTCCATTTCTTTCGAAAATCATTCCCAGTGATCATTTTTTATTTTTCCTACAAGTGCATGTGTTTCGTTTCTAATTGTCTTGTAATTATGGTATGCCTCTTGTGTTTTGGCATGTATTTCAGGTAAGCTTTTTTCTTTTCTTTACATTTTTCCTTAATTTCTGTACAAAAGGATGAAGTTCTTTGCCTTCGGAACGATTTATTTTTATTTCTATTTCTTTCACCAAGAACTTTCTTGGCCGAGGCTAAGATATTAGACTTAATTTTTGCTCAACTTTCTTCGACTCCATTACTTTCTGTGATGTAGGTTCTCTGTAGGTTCTCGATATAATCGCACCCATCATGGATAGATAGATTCACAGACATTTACGAATTGGTTTACTTTGATCTTTTTACCGCATGCAAAACGTCTTAAAAAGTGAAAAGTCATCATAGGAGATAACCTTTCTTCACATTTTACAGATAAGGTGATATATTTATGAGAACAAAACAATGTGGGCTTTATATATTTGGTCAAAACCTCTTAGTGATTGGAAAAACTGTCACCCAACATTACCCAAAATAAATAAGAAAGATTTATCAAAATTGTTAAACACTACATTTCAGCACATGGATAAAAAAAACAAAAACAGCGGACGAAACCAGCGTTATAAAACGAATTATTGTTTTTTCCTTTGCAGCAACGGGAATTTACTCTTTCTTCTACGAGAAAGTTTTAAATAAGTTACCTAGAGAAGATGAAGAAATAGAGGGTCGAATCAACAACCTTTTGGTACATTATCCAAAGGAGAAAAGATATGCAGCTGCACAATCCAGGCGAAAGATTAAGCAAACCAAACTAAATGTCGAGCCAGGAAAAAGTGTTGTAGTTCAGCAACCTGATGAAACTGAAAGCAACAGTAAATAAGAGCCACCAAGTGATAACCAAACAGAAAGTGAAACGTCTAAATTGGATGAGTCTATCAATAATGATGGGTTAAATACTAATTTTGCTTATAACAAGGATGACATCAAAGAAGGAGTTTTTCTGTTATTAAAGCTATTGGGAGGAAGAAGAAAGAAGCAATACTATCGCTATAATGCTAAAATTGACGAAGCTAATAAAAAAAACCTAGACGTTGTGGGATATAAATCTACGGATGAAGTAAAGAAAGCTTTCAAACTGGTCAAACATGATAAATTTTCGGTTAAAGTGAGTTATATTATTGCCATGATATGAGCATAGAACTTTAAAATTAATATACATATGTTCAAAGATGTTTAAAATTTTGTTTCTTGGTGTTCTACATTGCAGTACTAGCCCAACTTTGTCATTCTTTGGTATAAGTATATTAAAGATTACTTTTCATCAACTGTTTCATACGATTACAATTTTTAGAAAATATTAGTTTTAAATGAATATGGCTCTTTGATTCAGTTTTTTTTAACATCATTAATAACTTTTGTTTGTGAAACCTAATTTGGGGCGTATTAGCATACTTTTGTTTTTTGTGTGAATAAAATAAATCTGTAGAGAAGCAAATTGTGGTTTAAATTGCATTGACCAATTTCGCCCCAGTATATATTTTTCCGAATGCTTACATTTTTTGAAAAATATTTACAACGTGGGTTGAACATGATCGGCCGGCGTTACATATTATGCTATTTTCATTCACTTAAAAATAGGTGATCAATTTCGCCCCGTTAGGGTGTGAAATTGTTCATCCAGTTGTTTTAATTTTTTAGTCAGAATCCTCATCAAAAATACATTTTTTATGGAGAAATATTTAATATAAATCTTGTTGAATCATATTAGTAAAAAATATATAGTAAATTTTACATTTAATATAATATTTTTGAATGAATAATTTTAGAGTGATCAAGTTCACCCAATTTTACGGTACCTGGTAATGTTCCGTTTTAAATTTGCACGATCTTTTTAGTTGACTACCATAAATCGAATTTACACAAAACCAGGGTTGAATGGTGGATGAGTCATTAACTATATATTTTTAATTCTTAAATAGTAACTAAATGTATCCTGAAATGTTTATTAAAATTTCTTTAAAAATGTTTCTTTAAAAAATACTTTCTTTTGTTAAATTACCTGTCTCATCTCTGTCTTTTCACATCCTTGCTTAAATATGATGATCACAGGTATCTCCAAAAGTTACAGCAAGCTGACCGATTCATTATCCATATTTTAATCTGCGTCTAAAATAATAAAATATTAAAAAAAGAAAAAGTTTGTGAATATATTGTTTAGTCAATGTAAACTTTGCAAATAATACTTGTTAAAACATCCTGTCTGAGAATGTACTATACTATTGTACATATACTATTGAAACGTTAAAGATTACGACGATGCATAAATCAAATTTGACCTTTCTACATCGGTGTTGTCATATGTCAAAAATTAAGTAACAACCCTTATATACGACATATGACCCCGAATCACGTTTAATATCAAATTGTTCCATACTCGTAACTACATGTACTCAATTGTGTGCAGTATGTGGAATGCGAATGGAATAACTGTGGCTCGGACGAGAATATCTCAATAAATACCGAATGTGTTACCAAAAAAAAAATAAAGAAGAATATGTACGTTATACCTACATTTATAACCATAATCAAACACAAAATTGTAGTTCCTAAAACTACTCCCATTATTTCCTCATATCTGATTTTTTGCATATTTCATAAAAGCATTTACCCTCATATAATCATCGATGCAAGACACTGCTCTAACTTATTAGATGTTAGGTCTTTTAGAGGAGCAAACATAGATAGTGATCATTATCTAGTTAAAACACGATTTAAAGAGAGAATATCCAATTTAAAAAAGGAGATGGGAAGAAGGAGAGAAAAAATCGACATTAATAAACTAAAAGATCCCGACATTGCAAATGTATACAGACAGCAAATAGAAGACCAAATAAGGACAACAAACTTAGAAGAAGAAAAAGATATTAACCAACTATGGGCAAATATACGAGATATTGTGTTACAGAAATCCGTTGAAATATTGGGCAAAACCAAGTCAGAAAAAAGAAATCATTGGTTTGATCATGAGTGCGAAATGGCCACAAATAGAAAGAACGCAGCATATCAAAAAACCATTGACGCAGGTTGTACACGGAGAAAAAAAGAAGAGTATAGACGTCTTAGAAGAGAGGAAAAACGTATCCATCGACGTAAGAAGAGGGAATACGAACAGAACACTCTCAGTGAGATACAAAGTTTATTCGATAAAAATGAAACGGGGAAATACTACAAATCCTTAAATATTAGCCGTCGAGAATTTAAACCACGATTAAAACTTTGTAAAGACACTAACGGTGAAATTCTACATGATAAAAACTCAGTTCTTAACAGATGGGCACAACATTTCAGCAAACATCTAAATATAAACGATATTGAAGGAGAGTACAATATAGAAAATGAACAAAATATACAACGTCAACTACACAGTGAAGACCCAACAAGAAGAGAAGTGTCAAAGGCGATCCTAGAACTCAAAGACAATAAAGCCCCAGGAATCGATGACATCTGTTCGGAAATGTATAAAAAAGGTGGTGATCAACTTTTTGCAGCAATCCATAAACTAATAGTACTTATATGCAGAATGAATGGGTACCAGAAGAGTGGCTGAAGGGAATAATATGTCCATTGCATAAAAAGGGGGATGAACTGGAGTGTAAGAACTATAGAGGCATTACTCTGTTAGCATCTGCGTATAAGATCTTCGGCAATGTATTATCTGAAAGACTTAAACATTTTACAAAGGATATTGTTGGTCAATATCAATGCGGATTTACTGCTGGAAAGTCAACTACACATCAAATTCAAGCACATAGGCAGATTCTAGAAAAGTCACTAGAATATAACATAGAAACACACCATCTCTTCATTGACTTCAAAGCAGCCTATGACAGTGTGAAAAGAACTGCATTATACAATGCAATGATAGACTTTGGGATCCCACCTAAGTTAGTTAAGTTGACCCACCTAACAATGCAAAACGTAAGCTCATGCGTTAGAATTGAAGGAGAAAACTCTACGTTCTTTGACATTAATAATGGTCTAAGACAGAAGGACGCGTTGGCGTGTCTGCTCTTTAATATTGCCTTGGAAAAGGCAATCAGACAATTAAATATTAGAATGAATGGAACTATTTTTAATAGATCGACGCAAATTCTCGCATTCGCTGACGATATAGTTATAGTGGGCAGAAGTATGAGAGACATGGTGCAGTGTTTTACAAGGCTTGCGGACGCAGCAAGTGAATTAGGACTTGTGGTAAACGAGGAAAAAACCAAATATATGTTGGTTTCTAAAAACCCTCGAAATATCGAACAAAGAATTCAAATTAACAACCATACCTTTGAGCAAGTCAAAGAATTTACATATCTTGGATCGCTAGTAAACGCAACAAACACGACAAGCGACGAAATAAAAAGACGCATAGCAATAGCAAACAGAACTGTTCACGGCCTCCAGAGACATTTAAAAAATAAAAATATAAAACGTGCACTAAAGCTTAATATATACAGGACCTTAATAAGACCAGTTTTGATATATGGGGCTGAAACGTGGATCTTATCTCAAAATGATAAAAGACTTCTTGGTATTTTTGAGAGAAAAATTCTTAGAAAGATTTTTTGGGCCGTAAATGAAAATGGGCTATGGCGTCGAAGATACAACTTTGAACTGTATCAGTTATACACCGATCCAGATATTGTGAAATTCGTTAAAGTGCAGCGACTTAGATGGGCTGGACACATTGCTAGGATGTCAGATCACGAATACACGAAGAGATTAACATTTTCAAAACCAGAGGGCACAAGAAGCAGAGGACGACCACGAATGAGATGGATTGATGATGTGGAAGAAGACCTACAGATTCTAGGGGTTAGAAGATGGAGGGAAGTTGCCAGGAATCGACAGGAGTGGCGACTTCTTTGTGAGCAGGCCAAGATCCACAACGGATTGTCGAGCCACTTATGATGATTTACCCTCATATCCTCGCTATCAACAAATATATTTTTTTATTTTAATTTTATAAAAAAACACTAAAATAAAAGCGTTGTACTCCCACGATAAAATCTTTATAACAGGTCTCATTCCTTCTGTTCCTATTTGGACGAGCAAGCATGCAAGCAATTTAATTAAACCCAGCCTGTGAGAAATGTTCACCCCTAAGAATTACGTTCGGGTGTAACAATTCATTGGAGCGAGGTGTATTAACTCGAGTAAAAACAGGAGATAGGGGCACAACTATCAGCCAAATGCTCTTCATGTGGAGATCCTGGGTAATAGAACCCCAACATGGTTTCCTAACCGAATTCAAAACTCAGGACAGCGCATTGTGGCTATATTCCTGTTATCTTAATGTGGCTTATCCGCGAACTAAAATTGCTTACTTGGGCCTCAAGTCTCCGCTCTGAGCTAGGCTCAGTTCGGCGACTTGGTGCTCAAGGGGTTGGGCCCTACATGCTCGAGTTTTTAGTGGTTTTTGTTAATATTTTTTGTGGCTTGCGCCGGTTTTTGTTAGTAGTTTTTTGATTTTTTTTGGTGGCCGAAGCCGTTTTTTGTTGTTTTTTGGATTTTTTTTGTAGGATGCCTAAAACATAAAATCAGAATTAGTGCATATTTATATAATAAATTATCTACATAAAATTTACTGGATCCACGCTGTACGTTGCGATTGTCTACGAGGGTTATGAGCTACGAACTATCTTCATTGTGCGTTTTTGTTGTTTTTTGAAGTGTTTTCTCTCTTGTGTTTTGTTTTCTCTCTGGTGTGATTGTTGATTTTCTCTCTAGTATTATGTTTTTATTCTACCATTTGTTGTTTGGGTCTTTTGTGCTTCCATCTGTGGAAAGCGTCGTACCTCAATATCTCTCGCAATATGTGGTTGGGGTGGTTCTCTATCTTCGCGAACTTTGTCCTAGCTTTTTCTTTCATTGTGTCGGTCACTCTGATTTGTTGTAGTTCTCTAAAGAGGAATCTTTCTGCTACGTATCTCGGTACGTTGACTGCTTCTCTTAGGCTGTTGTTATGTGCCGCTTGTATTTTCTTTTTTGATGTATTGCATATGTGTCCCCATGCGAGAGATGCATATGTTAGTATAGGAAGAATTATACTATTTATTAATCTTATTTTTGTTTTCAATCTAAGTTTGCTTTTTCTTCCTGCTAGGCCTCTTACTGATGCTCTTGCCATGTTGGCTTTTTGTACTGTAGCTTCTACATGTTTGCTAAATGTTAAACCTTTGTCCATGATTACTCCAAGGTATTTTGCTTCACTTTTCCACTCGATGGGATTGTCTTGCACAGTTACCTGTTCTTCTGGTTGTTGGTGCCTCTTTTTGAAAAGTACAGCCTGTGTCTTTTCGGAGTTGATAGCGATTTTCCATTTTAAACTCCATTCTTCTATGTCATCTAGCGCTGTTTGTAAGTTGTTTACCGCTATATCTACAGTTCTATGTTTGGCCGCTATCGCTATGTCGTCGGCATAGAGGCTTAGTAGTGTACCTGGTGTTCTAGGTATGTCTGCTGTGTATATCTTGTACAGTAGAGGTGATAGTACCGCTCTCTGTGGCACTCCAGCCTCCGGGTTCCCGAGTTCGGATAGGACTTGTCCTATCCGGACTCTGAAACTACGATTGCTTAAGTACGAAGAGATTAGTCTTGTCATTGCTCCGCTGTAGCCGTATCGTCTCATTTTGTAGATCAGTTCTTTATGCCAGACTCTGTCGAAAGCTTTGCTTACATCTAGGAAAACAGCTCCTGTGAATTGTTTGTCATTAAATCCAGCTGCTATGTACTCTGTTAATCTAAGTACTTGTAGCTCACTGGAGTGTTCTGATCTAAAACCGAATTGGGCTTCGGGTATTATATCTAATCTGTCTGTTTCAGCTTGGAGTCTGATGACTATTATTCTCTTTACAATCTTGCTGATTGCAGGTAGTAAGCTTATTGGCCTGTAATTTTGCGGGAATGTGCTGTTTTTTCCGGGCTTTGGTAACATTATGACATGAGCCTCTTTCCATCTGTTTGGGAATTTCTTGAATCTTAGCATCGGGTTAATAATATTTGTTAGATATACTATGGCTCTCGCTGGTAAGTATTTTAGAGCCCTGTTCGTTATTTGATCGGGACCAGGTGCTTTTTTCTGCGAGCTATTTTTAATTAGCTCATTTATCTCCTCCGGTGATGTAGGAGGGATGATTTCGTTCGGGTTTTCGGGTCTTCCTCTTTGTCTTTCGACTTCTTCTATGAAGTCGATGTCCTCATCTGGGTCTATTCGGAGGATGTCCACAGTTGTTCTTAGTGGATCTTATAATAAACCACTTTCCTTTTTTTTAATTCCAAAAATTCTCCTCTTTTAATAATGCGCTTGTCCTTTATCTTTCTTTCCATTATTATACGTAGTACTGCATATCTGGTTCCCCTTAATGTATGACCAAAGTACTGTTCGCATTTTATCCTCATTACGCAAACGGCAAGAGCGTAGGCGTAAAATTTCGTGCCAATGCTTTTTAAATGCATTAATTTGTTTCGAATCCTAAGAAAACTAGTAAATATTTTTAAAAAATTTAAACGCAGAATGGAAGACTACATTATTACCGAGGGCCGAAAGTCCCTTAAAATAAACAAAAAGTTTCTGTTAACACTTAATTTTCTCTTTTTTTTTCACCCCTGTAACTTACTAAAATAAACATTATAGAAGTTTTCAGGGACTCTTGGCCCTCGGTAATGATGTAGTCTTTCATTCTACGTTTAAATTTTTCAAAAATACTTATTAGGTTTCTCAGGATTCGAAAAAAATGAATGCATTTAAAAAGCATTTTTCCGAAATTTTTCGTCTACACTCTTAAACTAACATTTTCTTGAATCTAAAAACTTTATGAACAACAATGAAATAGATATTATGCTAGTGACTAAAAACAGTTTACAAATAAAAGTTTTCTAACCAACAATCTACTTTACTAACCACCCTGTTAAAACTGTTCACGGAGGAAATGCACTAATGATAAAAAATTCCTCAAAACACCACTAACTGGAAAGCTATAAAGAAAATCGTCTAAAAGCAACTATTGTTGCAGTAGAAGTAATTACTTCTTATTGCGCCGTCTCCTTTCGAAGATTGGCGATCCAAATGGCAATTGTAGCTTTGGATACTGCTGCACAAAAGATTTCTATGAATGAGCGATCAAACCATCTCCTCAGGTCTTTCAGCCACGAGTTCTGGTGTCTTTCAACCATTACTGTAACCATTAAAATGATTAATTAATTACTGCAACCATTAAAATATCTGCCGTATACCAAGGGCGGCCCGTCGGGGTAGGCAAGGTAGGCGCCACTTACCATGTTCAACTGTTTAAATATACAGAAATAAATTATTTATTATAATAAATATAAATTACTATTATAATAATATATAATAAATAATATATTATATTATATAATATATAATATAATATAAATATAATTATAAATTACTTAATTTAAAATTGTGATTTATAAATTTTGACTTAATTCCTATTTAAAATAAAAAAAAACTATTTTTTATATTCTCTTCGAAGTTAATTATTTTACGCTCCTTGTAGTAAATACCTATTTAAAATAAAAAAACACATTTTTTTGTATTCTCTTCGAAGTTAATTATTTTAAGCTCCTCGTAGTAGTAAAACGTACATCAAATGCTCGCCTGAAAATGTAATAAGACGTATATATGTATCTTTCCCTTACGCTTAGGTACAAGCAGCACATCTAAGCTGTGAATTGCTTAGGTTTAAAAAGATTAGAAAAAAATACGCAAACTATTGACAGTGCTTTAGCTGGACATATTAGTTTATCCAATAAGTTATATGATGAAGTTGAAAAAAATAGAGTTTTATTATCATATTTAATTGGTGTAACGATTATTTTATCAAAACAAGAACTTCTAACTTCCGAACCCATTTTGCGGTCGGAATGAAAGCCATAATTTGTCAAATATGAGTAATTTTAAAGAAATTTTTAATTTAACAAATCAAATCAACTCAAATTCTTTATTTTCTTTCTGATAAACATAGTTTGTATAGAATTAGTCATAAATATCTTCTTCTTCTTCACGTGCCATCTCCGCGACGGAGGTTGGCAATCATCATGGCTATTCTGATCTTAGATACTGCTGCTCTGAATAGTTCAATTGATGTGCATCCGTACCATTCCCTCAAGTTACGCAACCATGGGATTCTTCTTCTTCCTACCCTTCTCTTGCCCTGGATTTTCCCTTGTATAATCAATTGAAGTAGGTTGTATCTCTCATTACGCATAACATGCCCCAGGTATTGCAGCTTTCGTGTCTTGATGGTTTCCAATACTTCCATTCTTTTGTTGATTCTTCTCATGACTTCGTCGTTTGTTACATGCTCGGTCCATGATATCTTCAGGATTCTTCTGTACACCCACATTTCAAATGCTTCCAACTTTTTAGAAGTCGACGCCTTAAGTGTCCATGCTTCTATCCCATAAAGCAGAGTCGAGAAAATATAACACCTTGCCAGCCTAACTCTCAAGTCCAATTTTAGTTCTCTTGCACAAAGTACCTTTCTCATTTTATTGAAGTTTGTACGTGCTTTCTCTATTCGAACTTTGATTTCTTTGGAGTAATCGTTTGTGTGATTAATTATTATGCCAAGATAGTGGTAGTTTTCAACTTTTTCTAAAGCACTACCGTTAATTGTCAGGCTTTCACCATTATTTTAGGTTTTTGATATCTTCATAAATTTGGGTTTCTTGGTGTTTATAGTCATAAATATACATTGCTAAAAACTAAAACTAAACTAGACTAAACAAGACATGAAATGAATTTAAAAGCTAAATGAAATACAGCTAATATCTAAGATCTAAAAAATTTTTCGACAGTATAAAACACTTTTTCACATAAAAATTGCCTAATCCTCTTACATACATTTATTGAACTGGTGGACTTTACAACTGTGGGTAAATGATTAAACACCTGTAGCCCGTATACCCATTGCGATTTAAATTTAATGTTACCTTTTGAAAATGGTATATAAAGTACAATATCTAGTATTTAAATTATGCATATCACCACCCGTTTCAAACTGATGTAAGTTATTAAAAATAAAAACACATAATTCAAAAATGTATAGACACGCCAATGTCAAACTTTTATATTTTTTAAAATATTCTCTACAACTAGTTAGTCGGGAGACACCAGCGACACAACGCAATATTTTCTTTTGTATGACGAAAATACCATTTGCATAACCAGACATACCCCAAAAACATATCCCGTATCTTAGCCTGGACTCTACGAGTGCATAATAAATCATAATTAGCTGATTTTCCGTTAGAACATATTTTAAATTTCTAATTAGATAGTTAATGGAACTCAACTTCGAAACAACCGCTCCACAATGCAACTTCCAATCCAAACTTTCGTCAATTGTTATTCCTAAAAACTTGCCTGACGACACCGTAGCTATTTGCATGTTGCTAAAAATAAGCTGAAGATTTTCCAGGTATTTTTGTTTATTGTGAAAATGTATAACTTGCGTTTTTTTCTGCATTAAGATGCAACGAGTTATCGCAAAACCAAGAATATAAAGATGAAAGAAAATCATTACATTGATGTTGTAGGATTACGTTGGATTTGTTAGATAGAATAATTGACGTATCATCCGCATATACAGTGAAATGTACCGCTCTGTCCACTTGTACGATGTCGTTAATGTAGACTACAAAGAGAATTGGTCCTATTATAGATCCTTAGGGAACACCCATGTTTGTAGTAACAAGACTAGATCTACAAATTTTCACACAATCCTCGATACTCATCTGCAGGCTCACATATTGTTGTCTATTGTTTACAAATGGCATAATCCACTGTAAAGAGTTTCCTGTAATACCTATCTGTTTTAGTTTTTTAAATAATATTTCATAGTTAACAAAGTCAAATGCCCTACTAAGATCACAAAATATTCCAATAGGACATTCGCCTGTATCAATCAAACTGGTTAAATGAGCATAAAATGCATGGACTGCCGTATTAGTAGATTTATTTTCTTGAAATCCATGTTGATTGATAGTTATGATATTATTGTTTTTTAGATAACTATTTAACCTCTTTAAATATCCATACTCAAATACCTTTGAAACTATACTGGGAATTGTTATAGGCCTATAATTGCTGACCAGTTTTGGATCTCCTTTTTTAAAAATGGGAACTACTTTGCCTGTCTTTAAGTAATTAGGAAAATCCCCATTGCAAAAAGACAAATTGGTGAGATAAGTTAAAGGATTGATTATAAAAGGTAAAACTTTTTTCACCAAAAATGCAGGTATCTCGTCAAAACCACTAGAGGATTTGTTTTTAAGTTTACTTTGCAGGAATTCGATCAGTTCCTGCCCAGTAAATGGGTGCAATTGAAAGAAATTTTCATGATCTGTAATAATTGACTGACTGTCTTTGTCTACTGTATAACCTGGAATTTTCGACACGATATCAATGGGTGCATTTTTAAAAAATGTGTTAAAAGTGCATGTTACCTCTTGGGGATCTGTTATTATATTATTGTCATCATACATTAAAAAAGTATTAGCATTGTTATTAGCACTTTTTGAAAAATCATTGGCAATTTTCCACGTGATTTTATTGGGATTATCAGAAGAAGTAATGATTTTCTGGTAATAATCTTTTCTTGTTTTGGTCAAAGGTTTTCTAGTTTTTTCCTTTGTTGTTGATAAAAATCTCTAAGAATTGCTACTGCCCTTGATAAAGCGTGTAAATTTCTTAATTCAAAACTAGACTTTCGCACTTCACTATTAATCCATTTATTTTTAGTTGTTTTGATTTTTTTTCCTTGTTGATGGAAAGCTATTATTAAAATGATACAAAAAGATATTTATAAAAGCTTGAAATGCTAGATTAGTGTCTAAGATTCCATAAACATTATTCCAGTTTTCGTTAATGAGGTTAACGATAAAGTGATTTATCGATTCCTTACCAAATTGTCTTTTTTGTATAAAGTATGACAATTCCGTTTCAAAGTCAAGTTCCACTAAAACCGTTCTATGATCTGATACAGTGTTGTCAAGTACACATGACAAAACGGAGTTCGAGAAATTTACAAATACATTATTTAACGTTGTAACGCTGGTATCCGTGACCCTAGTTGGCCAATTGACAAGATTAAAATTAATATTAAAATTCAGTAAAACATTGAGTAGATTAACATGGTCGTTAGTCATATGTCTGGTATCTACATTAAAATCACCACATATTACAAAACGTATATTTGGTTTATATAAATAATTTAAAATACAAAAAAAATTAATGGGAAAATCCCAGTAGTTGGCTGTATACCATCGTTTAAAAAAACATACAGCAGTTTAAACACTTCACCATTGTATTTAGGTATATAAAATAAACATGTAGTTAAAACTTTTACAAGTGTCGTCAAAATTTATACAGTAGCAGCATAACGTTTTCGATCTAATCAGATCATCTTCAGTGCCTTATGTACTTGAAGCTAACAATGAAATTTGTTGCTATCCATATATGGGTTACATCTTTCCAAACTTAAATTATATGTTGACTCTAGGTCGATGACAATGGATAAATTTAATACTTGAGAAACTACATGTCTCTCTGCTCGGTTTTTAACACGTGGTTCTTGTCAGTTAAAACGACACAGACCAACTGTCTGTTGGTCGAGCTACTATACCCGCAATTTTAGTTTCCGTTGAACGTTATTTTTCTTGTTTAAAAATAATTAAAAACTATTTAAAAAACGCTATGTCGCAAAAACGTCTGACAGCTTTGTCTTTACTTTCAATTAAGAAGGATTTTCTTTCCAGTTTGTCTAAAAATGAACAATTTTACGACATAATTATCAAAAAGTTTGCTTCTGTCAAAGACAGGCGCAATAATTTAATTTATCGGAAACAGAATCCGTTTAACCATTTTTTGGTATGGCATTTTGGGTTGCAGGAATAAAACATAAAAATTAAAAAAAATATATATAAAAACAAAAAATGGTACTTCGGTACCCACGAAAAATGTTCTTTTCAGCTTTTCCACTTTTCAGATCGGCCAACATCCTAAGCTTTTTAAGCATATATTGACATCTGGCTGATGGTTTATCTCACAATCAGCCGCTGGGCTGTGGGATACTGCGGTCAGGATACACGCCAGCGTGTGGTGGTATATATAGCTTCCATCTCCAAATGCAATCATGGGATAAGGAAACTTGACGTTCGGGAGACGCGAGATCAAGTAACGAAATGGCGGATGAGCCGGGGGTGGCAAGGAAGGGTTTTTCCACCATATACCATACCATACCATATATTTCACCAGATGAATAGTGTCATGGTCGATTTGGAAGAGACCGGGATTGTGCCGAGGTTGTGCATGTCATTGCGCTAAACACAATATGTACATTAACACGCAAACTGTTTCACTTCAGAGTTTTTTCAAGAAATAGGTCCTTCAAAGCTGCTTTTTTAAAGTAAATAGGACCTATAACCAAGAAAAAGGAAAATTTATATATATATATATATATATATATATATATATATATATATATATATATATATATATATATATATATATAATGCAAGTGGGATAAAAATCTCACTGTAAATGAGGATATCGGTCAAGGAGAAATAAAAAATGAAAAAACTATTTCAATCTTTTAATAAAAAACGTTACGTGCAGTATTTCTGCACTTCTTCGGTTTTAATGATTGTAAAGTCATATAAAGATGTCAAACAATGTCAAATGCATAGGTTTAGGTGTTAGAACATCCATTTAAAAATTACAATAAAAATACAGTAAAAAACACATTAACTGTATATATATTAACTGAATAGAAATCAAAGAGGAGATAGGTTGATACAATTCTGTCAAGATAATAATATGATTGTTACACACACGTTCTTTGAATTACCTAATAGACGTTTGTATACGTGGAAATCGCCAAGAAATAATGAACATCAGATAATGAAAAATCAAATAGATTACATAATGATCAAAGAAAGATATCGGAATAGTATTACTGCAGTCAAAACACAACCTGGAGCAGATATAACATCTAACCATAATGTCTTGGCACAAATGTAAATTAAAATTAAAAGAATAGAGAAGACATCAAAAGAAGAAAGAACTGATATAAATGCACTAAGAGATCCAGAAACCAGAGGAACTATCAAAGAAACAAAAAATAAACGTTTAAACACCGTCCAGATTGAAGGGAATGCAATGAAGAAAACATCAACAAAAACTGGAAAAAATAAAGGCTGACTTAATAGAACCTTCAAAAAAGTATCTACTCAAAACCGAAGAAAAGAAAGAAAAGAAAAAAGATTGGATGACGGATGAAATACTAAACTTGATGAACAAAAGAAGAGTATATAAGGACAAAAATAAATCATTGTACCAGCAAACACAAAAAGAAATACGACGACAAATTTGAATAGCAAAAGAAAATTGGTTAAAAGAAAAATGTGATCAAATAGATATGCTACAAAATAAATATGACAGCTTTAATTTACACAGGAAAATAAAAGAAATAACTAGAAGACCAGAATACAAACAAAATATACTAGTTGATAAAAAGGGAGACACAGTAATGGATACAGAATACAACTTTATGGTATGGACAAACTATATAGAACAGCTGTTTAACGACAAACGAGACAAAATAGATAACGAATATTTCGTTGAAGAGACGGGACCAGAAATAACAGAAAGTAAAGTAAAACACACAATTAAAGAAATGATAACTGGGAAAGCAGGAGGACCAGAGGAAATATAGACAGAAATATTGCAACTTATCGCCGACTGCGACTGCAATATACATGTTATTGTCGAATTACTTAATATCATATACAGAACAGGAATATTACCTAAGGAATGACTTATCAACATTCGTGACTATACCGAAAAAGAAAAAAGCCAGACAATGTTGCGATCATCGTACCATCAGTCTAATGTGCCACATACTAAAAGTATTCCTAAAGATTATTCATGGTAGAATATATAAAAAGTTAGAATAAGACATTGGACAAACTCAAAATATTTAAGAAAGCTTAAGAAGATGAAGTAGCAGGAATAAAAATAAATGGCCTACCCATACGTGAAATTAGATATGCTGATGATACAATACTAATAGCAAAAAATATTACAGATCTACAAAGAATTTTATTTTAGATGAGGTTGTTGCAGCGAGTAAAGAATTTGGTCTGTCACTAAACATAAAGAAAAGAAAATCCATGGTTATATCAAGGAAAAATATTAAATACGTAAATAATAAGACGATAGAACAATGAATATGAAACAAATATTATGTTGTAGAGTCCTCAGCCTAAATCTTAGAAAACGAGTGCTAAAGTGTTATGTATTTTCTTTTTATTTGTATAGTGTGGGGACATGGACTTTAAATAAACAATGTCTCAATAAATTGGTAGCCTTTATAATGTGGACATATCGAAGAATGCTAAGAATCTCCTGGACAGACAGAATAACCAATGCAGAAGTACTAAGAAGAATAGAGAACAGCAAGGAGATACTGGATTTCATCAAAATAAGAAAACTACAATATCTAGATCATATAACACGTGGTGACAGATATAAATTCCTGAAGCTAATAATGTATGGAAAGATTCAAGGAAAGCGCAGCATAGGTAGAATAAGAATGTCCTGGTTGAGAAACCTCATATAGTGGTTTGGATGCAGCTCAACTTAACTCTTTCGGACTGTGGTGTCAAAAGTTAGAATAGCAGTGATGATTACCAACCTTCTTCGCGGAGATGCCAAAGAATAATGTCCGCTCTACTATTGTTAATGCAGGACAATTTAATTATGACGCAGTATATACCAAGTTTAATACTCTCAGCAAACTTTCCTCGAGAACCTTACGTCTAGGTAGGATTTTTTCCGCTCAGAACTTTCGTAAATTCCAAAATTTGTGCTTGACTTCTAGGTGGCACTTTCCTTATATGAACGTGAGCTATAATTTCAGGAATTTTTTAGTTAAGCTGTCTGTATTTTCACTAAAGCATTTTCTTTAATTACAATTAAGCCAAAACATCACAAACCCTGGACTGCCAAAGGTATCTGCACATCAGCCAAGAATATGCTTTCACTAGTTTACATCAAGTTTAGTTTACATAATTAACTACCAACGCACAGAGTGGTATTTTACATAAAAAGCTTGCCAAAACAAAAATTTCAAAAACTAGCATGTCGGACCGATTCTTGTCTCCAAAGCAGATAGTTATGTGCGACGTCATCTTACAATATCCCATCCACAAATAACCTACCCAAACAAATTTGAGAGCTGTAACTGTTTTACCAAGAAGTTTTGGCAAGTTTTAACAAGTTAGACGTTGGCCGTGAAAGCCTAACGCAGTTTATCAAGTTTTGGCCGTGTTTAGTTTTGAGATTTTACTAGACCTTTCTGTATGATTTGCGATTTTTAAAACTGTTTAATTTAAGTGATTTTTGTAAAGAGACAGTTATGAATATGCCAGAGGAAAGTAAGTGCTGAATATTGAATTATTTTTTAAAATATCACCCTTCTAAAATTTCAATCAAAATTAATTCAATTTTTTGTATAATTTTCAATATAAACGAATACTTTTAGTTACTCTCTACTCATCGATACTGCATATCAGTTATTTCATAATAAAATTTAGACTATGTTATTTCATAAATAGTTTTTAACGTTTTCACAAAATTAAATTAAAACGAAAATTCTGTGACTAGTACAAGCTTATTTATGAATGTTTTATTAAACTCCATGCATCCAAATATAAAATATTTGAAAAAAATAGCGCTTGTTTTTTGACCTGCACTTTGAGTCTCAAATACTTTAAATCTTCTTGCACTTCCGTTTATACCGGAAGTAACCATTATCTTGGTTCATTTTCACGTTCTTCAATTGTATTTTATTTTTCATTGAAATAATTTTTCTTGCATTTTTATATAACTTGAATTTTCATTAATTCTCATATTTATAATTAAAGGGATGCTATTTATATAGGTATATATTAAATTTTATTTTATATCTAAAAATCATTGAATATCTACCTATTCCGCATGGGTTTGGTAATAAAACTTACTTCAATAATGTAATTAATAATTAATATTCGAGGTAGATATTCAATGATTTTCGGGTTTAACATTTGATTTTATTATATATCTATATAAATATCATTCCTTTAATTATAATTATAGGAATTAATGCGAATTCAAGAATTAACAAAAATACAAAAAAACAATAATTTCGATGAAAAATAAAAAAAAAACGATTTGTGCAATGTCTCTGTCAGTAAATATATCACCAAATACAGAGTAACCTATCTAAGACATCAAAACAGATAAAAAAGCGTATTATCAAAATTGTCTGCGAAGCTCTAAAAGTGTTTTAGAAGAAACTTGGTCCATAATAAACGATCTTCAAAATAAAATTAACACAGTTAAAACATTTTCGCTTCCAAACCTAAAAATCTAAATTAATACTTATTTACTGTGAGTAAAAATATAACATCAACTATTTTGCCACAAAAAGTACCAATTTCCTATCTTCCCACTTTAAAACAGGTCTCAGAATTCATACTTTGTAAAAAAGTTGATTATTCTGAACTCCTCCAAATAATCAATAGTATCAAAAGCAAATCTTTCTGTAGTACCAATGGACTATCCATAATCTCAAATCGCCCAAAAAATGTATTGGAGGTTCTAGTCTGACTAATTAATAATTCCTTTGAAAACGGTACATTTCCAGAGTGCCTAAAGACAGTCATTATTTTTCGTTTTTATGAGGGTGGTAAAAATCTAATGCCTCCAACTATAAACCTATTGCCTTACTACCGGTACTATCCAAAATTACTAAGAGACTTCTGAAAGCCCGACTTATGTCCATCCTCGTTGAAAACAGCATTTAATTACAAAATCAGTTCGGCTTTTTATCTGATAAATATACCAGTAATGGATTGTTTTCTGTGCTACATTAGGTTTATCAAGCACTAAGTAATAATTTTTCATTGCCACTGTTTTTTTTTGTAATTTCTGCGGCTTTATAACTTTTAATAATGCTGATTATATAAAACAAAGAAATCAACCCAAACAATTAATAAAGCGAAAAGTTGGAAAGAGTTTTAAAGCAGATAAATTGTTACCTGAAATACTGAAGTAACTAGGTCGTGAAGGAAAAGAGCAGTTTTTGGAAATACTGTAAGAAGCTTAAAAAACGTACAAGATACCAAGATACCGAAACATAAAAAAGCGAAATCACCAGGAAATATCTGGAGCCATTAGCCTTTCAACCAGCTTTAAGATCTATATAACAATACAAGAAAAAATTAACGAAAATAGCCAAAAATAAAGTAGAACATAAATAACCCGCATATAAAACTGGTCAGCAAACAAATTCTAACATTCATATACTCAGAATCAACATAAATAGGAAACTACATAGTATCCGAACAAAACGTAATCTTGACATTGCGTTTAACATGGTCATTTGAAGCATCATATGAAAAAATTTTGACAGACGTCACTCAGTTAGAAGGTCTTTGATAAAGACACTTTGAAATGAAAGCAGGAGTTAAACAAGCAGATGGTATGAGTCCAATACTTACATTATTCAAATAGACAGAACGATTGAAAGACTCGAAAAAAATAACAAGGCACTATCACAGATAATAGCAGGGTACAAAAGACTTACACGGATCAAAATTTGTCTTTATTAAACATCCCATTTAATTTACAATCTCTAAATTTTACAATAGGCAAATGTTAATGACAGTAACAAAACATTTAGGAAAAGTGTGACAGTAACAGCTTCCTTTTATTTATCTAGGATTGGGTTTAGGAAACTTAACTACTAGACAACACTACTGGGGCGGTCTGATAAATATATATATATATATATATATATATATATATATATATATATATATATATATATATATATATAGATATATATATATATATATATATATATATATATATATATTTATATATATATAATATATATATATAGGTATATATATATAAATATATATATATATATAGGTATATATATATATATATATATATATATATATAAATATATTTATATATATTTAAGTCGATAGGACAGTCTTAGCCTCCTTCGGAGCACGTTCGCAGGGTGCCCTCCACTGTTTCGACTGTTCCTTGGTATCTGGTGTGTACCAGTGGCTTCATGTTTAACCATGGATTACAAAACGACGTAGAAACTCCTTCTGATTACGCTTAAATAGCGTCAAACACTGCTTTGATCTCACGGTTGCGCTTGTTTTCCGGAGTGAGCAAACGCGGCACTCATCGCACTGACAGCTTTCTCATGTCCAAAATTTCATGCAGGATATAATATGCGTGATATTTTGAGATGCCTACTGTCTCAGCTATATAGTCTGCCAATACGAAATCGTGACTTTGTGCCACGTTATTCTTCGTGGTAGTCATTTTCGGGGCACCGAGAGTGGCTCATCAAAAACCAACGTGCGAAAATGTTAAAACTCTTTCAAAAACAAGAATGGAATCACCATTCGATATTGCTCTTTTTCCATTTTAATAAAATCTGCGGATACGCCCGTTTTCACACGTTGTCAAAACAAAACTAAGAGTCTGATTCGGCTGAAATTTTGATATTAGCCGTCTACTAGAATGTTTTATATAATACTAGATTTCTCTTAAAATAGTGGCGCCATCGGGCAGTAAGGCTAAGTAGTTATCGGATCACCAATATACATTATAGAACAGTACTAAGGTTCGAAAAGCTGACAGGCAGATCACATGAAAGATGCCTTTTTAACCTTTTCTGGACGGATCGTCTCATTAGGGGTTGAGCCAATGCGTTGGGGTGATTTTCTTTGCGTTTGTTATACTTCTGGGAGAAGTAAGATACTTTTTCTTTAACAGATTTCATTTTATGTTCACAAGCAATAACACTGTTAGTTACCTACCATGGAGCGTTTACGATAATCCTAAGTACTTTGACCTTAAATCTTTATAGGATTTTGATATTTAAGTGAAAAGCTGTGTCTCACAATTAAATTTCGTAGCTCCATATCGGTTTTAGAACGGTTTTGGAATGTAGCAATTTATTGGTAACTGTTAATTGTAATTAGCATTCTGTAAACTTTGCCAAGTTTTAAACCCAGTTGCTTTCTCTTAACAAATATGCGTTTCCTTCAAGTTAATAGTTCGGTCCCTATAGATACGGTCCAAATATCTTCTTTTTGTTGCAAGAACTAACCATTTAATGCCACAGTTGACCAGGCACCTCTTCGTAGGGTGTAGGTGATATGGATAGATTTAATTTCATTTGCTTTAGTTCGGCAGGTTTTAGCCAAGAGTAAATAATAACCAAGTGAGCCTGCAAGATTTTAGAAACATTGACAGGATATTTGTATGATGTCATAACAGCGATATTATCTACGTATCTTGCAATTGTTATATTTTTGCTAGTTGAAAGATCAGCTGTGTAAATGATATAGAGCATAGGATCAAGTACACTTCTCTATGGGACGCCAGACTTTATTGGGTGTAGATTTGGGTTTTCTCTTGATATCTTACTTGAAAGTGTCTGTTTTGAAGGAAGGATTGGAGGATAAGGAAAATGTTGTTCGATAAGCTTTTTCTGATTTTGTATAATAGTTCATCGTGCCAAACTTTTTTAAAAGCTTGGACGATGTCTAGCAGCAGAACAGTATTATTGTAATTTTTTGATAACTCGGTGGACTTGTGTGTTTCCATTCTCTCTACAAGTAACTTTTTTAGTAACTTTGCCCTAGCAGGGACTAGGCTAATGTTGTCTTATTTGCTTAGCAGTTTTTCCTGGTTAGGAATTAGTATAATTTGTATTGTATATTTATGTTAAATACCTTAGTCGATTAACCTCACGAATTTTAGTTAGTAATGGTATTAATAATCTAGAAGTCCATTGTATATGCTTATCATTATAATCACCAGCCGTAATAAATCCGTTTCTAAGTGTAGTATACAGCTGCTCATATTATTCGCTAGTTATTAAGTATCTAGGTGGGCTATATATTGCAGAAACTGACAGTGAACCATGTTAGTAAGCTATGGTTATATTGGTTGCTTGTATGTCATCTTTTAAGTATTCGTTTAGTTCGTGATACTTGATTTTCGACCTGATAATAATTCTGATTCCACCATGTGCTGTACCGTCTCGATGATTTGTGTAGTATACTCTCAAATTATACATTTTACATTGTCTGTCCTTAGTTGGATTGTCTCGTATGTATTTAACGCATCTCGGTATATGGTAGACGTTTTTATTTGTGTGCTCATAACGTTGGCTTTTTGTATATTGTTCTATTTCTCTTTTATGGTACGGGAAATCAACCTTTATTCAACAGTTTAGTAGATATTCCAAGTTGTATATTCTTTATTATTAGCTGGTTTTATGTTAATATAAAATATAGATAATGACACTTTGGTTTTAAAGTGTTTTAGTTCCATATGTTCTCAACATTGTGACCTGGTTTTTTAATGGTATTTGTTAATTCACTTGTATTGACTGAATACTGAATGTTTTAAGGACAACTCTAAAGTTTCGTTCTTGTTTATTTAATAGATCTCAAATTCGGTTATCTATCAAATAAAGTTGGTGTTATTGCATATGATACAGTTCCAAGACTTAAATTGTGGCAAACTTTTCAACAACTCGGCATTAGTTCAAACCTTTTAGGAATAATCACAGAAGTATACAGGGATAACACTACTTACCTAAATATCAGAAACAGTCTATCAGAGTCAATAAAAGTAACTTAAGGACTAAGACAAGGATGCAGTATGCCACCCCTACTGTTTAATTGATGTATTGAGGTAGCCCTCCGAAATTGGAATAACCACTGCCAGAGAATGAGAATTCCCATAGGAAATGACGTACTGTTCTCCCTAAACTTTGCGGATGACCAAGTCGTCCTAGTTCAAGATTCTTATAGTCTAGAATTTATGATAAAGCGTCTATATAGAGAATATGTAAAATGGGGAAGTCAGCATGAAGAAAACAGAATATTTAGTTATCAATTCAGATGCGAGGTTTGAAGTGTTGGTAGACGAGGACGTGGAAATCAAACAAGTGGAAAAATTTAAATATTTAAGTGCACTAATTGATAAGAACGACTTGGGAGAAACCGAAATTAAACACCGAATTAATCAGGGACGTAAAATTGTAAGATGTCTTTCCAAAAGGAACAAAACAATAATAGGGCAAACCATGGTTGAATCAGTTCTTTGTTATGGGTCTGAAGTAACGACAATTAATGCAGACCTGAAGAGAAGATTGTTGGCAGTTGAAATGGATTATTTAAGAAGTGCTGGAACATCAAGGCTGGAAAGGAAGACCAACGAATCTATAA
This sequence comes from Diabrotica undecimpunctata, assembly GCF_040954645.1. Classification (NCBI taxonomy): domain Eukaryota; kingdom Metazoa; phylum Arthropoda; class Insecta; order Coleoptera; family Chrysomelidae; genus Diabrotica; species Diabrotica undecimpunctata. Next base: position 17,332,941 of record NC_092812.1, read on the forward strand.
GAAACAACATGAATGCTAGAGAAACGGTCATTGACAGAATAGAAAGAAGAGGTTTAAAATGGTTTGGACCCCTATTGAGAATTCACAGATGCAAGCTCCCTGGAAAAAGAAAAAGAGGTAGACCTCGACGCTTATGGAATGAATGAATGAGAAGAGCGATGTAATCGAGAGGTTTGGAGGAAGAGCATGCCTTGGACTGGAAGGATTGGCGGAGGAGAACGGGAATACGGCGAAAGCCGTCTCCAAAATATATTGTATTTACCTGTAAGTTGGATCCTGTAATTATATATATATATATATATATATATATATATATATATATATATATATATATATATATATATATATAATATCTTTGGCACTGCTATCTTTAGTACTATAAATTAAACTAAAACCCAAATTTTAGGGACCCAAAATGGAGGTAGCAAAAAAAAATTTCCAACCCCCCCTCAAACAAATTCTGGGTGCGCCACTGTATCAAACCGCAAACATTAAGAAATTGTGGTGAATATGTTTTTGCTCATAGTTTTATTAAATATTCGGCATCCATGTTTTACATTGCACTAATTCGTAATTCCTTCGTTATGAAATTTGTAAACTCCTGCTAATATCAACAAGTCAACAAAACGTAGAAACTACTTAGCATCCATATTTTTCCAAAAATCTCCATGCTTTAGTTGACCTACTGTATTACTCCAATAAACTAGGTGGTTTACAATATTATCTCTAAAAATTAGGCAAAGGCAACTGGAAATTATTTTTAAGTTTTATTCAGCATGTCTTGTAGGTCCTCCTTTTTGATGCAAAACATTTCTTTGTGATTGGCGATCCGTTTTTTGTGTTCGTGGCTAAAAGTACCATTTTGCGTGTTTATTTTGGACCTGCAATACAATATAAATATTTTAAATTTTGCAATTGAAAATATGAATAGAAACTTTGTTAAAATAGAAACATGTAAAAATCAATTTGTTGGTCGTCATTATCACTAGAAGTAGATTCTGCATCAGGTAGATTTTTGGATTCATATTCTGAATGTACTTTAGTAAGATCCTCTTTATTGCTATTTTTTGAATAAATAGTACCATCCTAGTCAACTTCACCATCACTATCACATTCTTTCAACCACTGCAGCATTTTTATCACCTAACTGAACCGAACTTCTTCCAGCCATTATTACTAAAAAAATGGGCAAGCGTAGTACGAATTGTCTAAAAGTAGAACGTTAAATACTTAGATTAAATTAAGGAAAGCACCTGACAGGCAGAGAGAAGTAGGAAGACGAGTGATTCCCAGTAAAAAACATCTGTTTTTGTATGACCCAAACGGAAATCGGGGCATTTACTAACAGAGAATACGTTACAGAACATTTCACTCCCATGAAACGTTTAAGCATTTAGAAAGTAACAAAATAAATAACAGAAATGAAAAATACATACCAAAATGATATGGATAAATTTCTGTAAGAAATGTATCCAAGTGTTACTACGCCACTGGTAGCAATTAACTTACACTTCTTAAATTATACCTAAGTATCTCCAACAAATTCTTATAAAAGCCGAAAATCTATTGAAAAGATATTTTTACCCTAAAGCTTAACTTTCTCCGACCAATTCCAATATTGTAACCTTTCTTTTAATATTGGGTTTTATATACCGAGCATATTTGTTTTCGCAAAATATCAATGATTAAATAAAACGTATGATAGTAAAAATAAGTTGAATTTAATTGCTCATTATGTTACATAATAATATTTTTCTAACCGATAACCTATATTCATAAATGCATTATTAACTATGTTAAATAAATGTTCAAAATGTTGCCAATTATGTTTAAGACACAGTCGTATATGGTTGATTAAGGACTGTCGAACGTCTTTTATTTCAGGTTCAACACCGGCAAAGACATGTTGCATACGAACTTTCGTATTATCCCGCATTGTGGGTTCGTCGTTGTATATGTCCACTATATTTTTGATGTACTCCAAAAAACAAAATATAGTCTAGTGTAGTAAGTCCTGGATATCTTGAGGGCTATTCCACAGTACCAAATCTGATACAACTGCCACTGTAGTTAATATTTAGCACATGCTCAACATTTATTGTATGATGCGGTGGTGCTACGGCATGTTAAAAAAGTAACTAAAGAGAGTATGAGCCAAGGATGTTGCCTTTAATAATAATCACTATGTAATACTAAGTGGAGTTTGCTAATTTGTAACGTTCCAACTAAATTTTATAACACAAATAAGCTAGAGTTACTAATAACTCTAGACTCATTAAAATCGACATCTATACTCTATGATGTCTAAAATAATAAGGATTAAAAGCGGCGTCCACAGTTGGTGCATTCTACTAATACCTATCTAACTTATTAAAAGCGGTGTCCACACTTGGTGAAATCGAAATTCGTAATGTTTGCTAACTGCATATTCTAATTAAGGTATGGGGAACAGCTAAACGATAGGACTAGTTCTTACGGGAAAAAATATTTGACTATTAGGGCCGGTTCTACAATGCTGGTATAAACTGAGAATAAAGTTATACTTGTAATAACTTTATTTATGGTGTTCTACAAACAAAGAATAAACAAGGAGTAAGATAATGAGAGTATATCTTTAGAATAACTTTATCCTTCCAAAGTTGAGCAGATATACTGAGTATAAATTTATACTGCATTTCTATTGGTTGGCCACGAGTTGTCAAATCTGTGATATTTTAACCTCACTGTATACCATTCGATCTTTGAACTGCAGTTTTGTTTGTTTTTATATATAAAATAAAAATTTTTGATATGGATCCAGTTAATATTAATATTTTTGAATCTGATAATGAAGATTTTGAAGAAGGAATACCTAGGCTAAGGCATCCAAAATCTTTTAGAAGTCGGTATGAATTAGATATATATTTATGTAGTATTTGAAGTATTAACAAAATTAAATTTTTTAGGACAAATTATTTTGAAGAGTATGACGAATTAGAATTCTTCACTCGCTTTTGTTTACAGAAACATACGTGCAGAATTTTATTGCACCAAATAGAATGTCTCAGACTAAGCGCAATCATGCCATATCAGCATCTACTAAACTGTTATTAACCTTAAGATTTTATGCTTCTGGTTGCATGCTAATAGCAGCTGCAGATTTTGTAAGTGTTAATAAAACATCTGCTTGTGTAATTGTAAAACAAGTAACGGAATCAATATGCACTTTACGAAACACATACATAAAGTTTCCTGCTACAGAAGTGGAATTACAGGAATTAAAACAAAAATTTTATAATATTGCACGATTTCCATATGTACTAGTCGCAATAAACTGCACCCACATCCGGATCCAATCACCAGGTGAAAATGAAGCTGAACGTTATAGAATCCGAAAAGGATATTTTTCATGGAATGTTAAGACTGTATGCGAAGCAGAATTGAAAATAATGGACATAGTGGTGCGGTGGCCAGGATCAACACAATTTTTAATAACTGTAGATTGAAATTTCGCTTAGTAGAAAGAGAATTTGGTGCAAATTTTATTCTGCTGGGCGACAGTGGATCTGGTATTAAAAATTATTTGATAACACCTCTAGCAGCTCCAAATAAACCTGCAGAAATTTTATTTAACTGAGTCATAAATCAGAACTAGAAACTGTGTAGAAAGATCCTATGGAGTGTGGAAACGTAGATTCCATATTCTATCTTAAGGTATCCGAGTATCCCCTGAAACTTCCCAGGTCATTATCGTAGCAACTTCAATTTTGCATAACTTAGCGATCAATGAAAAAGGTGGTGAACTGCCAAATGAGGTGCATATCAATGAATAATTGCATGAAAATAATGTGTTAGGAAATAATGAAGTATATTTAAATGAAAATAACAAAATGCGAGCGTCAATTATAAATAATCATTTTGTGAATTTGTTATAACGAAATATGAATCTTGTAAAATAAAATTGTTTTGGAAAAAAACATTTTATTTCGATACATTATTAGTAGCCTGATCAATGAATATAAAATTTTGCCAAAAAAAAATTTATCAAAAGCGAAAATTTGGAAATAGACAGCCGAAACTGTCTATTAAAAATAAAAAAAAGTTTACAATTAGAGAGCCTTTATTTTGAAAAAAAAATTTTAACATGGTTGATTTTTCATATATTGGGCTATATTTCGTAAAATAATGAAAAAATAAGATAAAGATAAAGAAAGATATTGTTGAAAGAATTTCGAAATGTTCACTTAAAAATGAAAATCAAAAATATTGATATCTTTTAACACAACACAAATTTTATACGCTTACAAGTAATATAAAACTTTAGCATTTTAGATTGTAAACTAAAAGAAAATTTTAATTTAAATGATTGTATAAATTTTGACAAATGACGAAAATACTGGCTGTACTTAAAAAGTTTATGTGGTTAATTTTAAATATATTTTTCTAAATTAAATCAATTATAATTTACTATACAAATTCATTCATATTAAAATCGAAGTTTTTTTTATCCATTTTATATTAATTGCAAAATATAATAATATAAACGTAGATAAAAACCGGATAAACCGAATCAATTCCCTTTCAGTTTTAAACAAATTTTACAGTTATGACAACTGCCAAATGTCACTCTCAATAACAATTTGAACTAATTTTAAGGACATTAGATTTGTTACTTCGTTTTACCTTAGTGTTCTGTGGTTTTACCCAGAATGACTATTCCGTTGTCGATTTTACAATGTAGAACGCTCGAAAGGTTATACTTGGAATAAACTCAGGTATAAGTTATACTCAGAATAATTATTCTCCAATTTATACTTGGATTGTAGAACCGGCTCTTAGTGGCGTACCCAGACGCTTGGAGAAATTTCTTACAGAAATTTATCCAACTAGGTATAATCTTTATTAGTTTGTATCTGTTTGTCCTCATCTTGACGTTGATTATATACTTTACCTGTACCTTATGGCAATAAACAATATTATTCTTTTAATTTACAATTTCTGAAACTAAGTACTTAAATAGTAAAGAAACTAAAATGCCTTTTAACCTTACGATTTAGTTTCAAAGCACTGTTATTTTAAGTATGCACTTAAATTATACTGTTTGTAATTTACCTCTAATTTACATTATCTTTTCAGAACACATGGTTGTCGTTGCCCCCCCTGGGAAACATTTGTATGGGCGCCCATGGTACAAGGTGAGTATTTCAAACATGAATATGGCTTATTATTTGACCTAAAAACCAGTTTATTTGAATTACTAATTTATTCTAAAAGCGACGGAGAAAATTTTCAAAAGAATCCGTAGTCATATTTCTAACCACACACACACACAACAATAATTTATGAAGTAGATCAAATATAGATGAAGGTATAGTGGGGCCATCCAACTTCTCCTAGACTGCAGAAGATGCTCACTGGTGGTCAGTATGCTTACCGGTCACTGTAGACTCAGGCGGCACCTTCTTCTGCTTGGATTGGCGGCTGGTCTTTGGTGCCATCTCTGTAATGAGGAGGAGGAAACCTCCTCAGATGTCCTTTTAAAGTGCTCGGCACTGGCTTATCAGAGGTGGGTTTAACCTTCATGTAACCGAGCCAATTAAGTTACCTAAGTTAACTAAGTTAGGAATTTAAATTATTATTACAAATAAAAATTATCTACATTTTTTAACGCAGCTTACATTCAGGTTAACCTTTAAACAAAACAATTAAAATTTATGGTTATGTACCAAATGTCCGAAAAGGATAATACTGACTGTGATATGTCGAAATGAAATATCAAACCTTTTTAAAATATTTAATAAATTTTAAAATTAATTGCATTTAAAAGAAGACTAATACGACAATTAGCTAATCCATAAAATCCATAAAAAATTTTAATTTGTTATAAAAACAAATTTTTTTTATTAATGAAAAATGTCTATTTTTACATAGAAAAGTACCTTATATCACTCTAGCTGGTATTTCCTTTAAGAAGTTTTTGGGATTGGAATTGGATCAAAAACACTGTCCCACATAAACTGTAAATGGTCTGGCACGACCATGGAACACAACAAAAAGTCCTGGGGAGGTAGGACACTGATTCGGGCTTCGTATTATCCTTAATGACAACAAACTGCAATCTTTACAACTCTGAGTGGCCGAGTTTTTTTCTTCTTAAAATCATGTGGACCTCTCAAATAGTTGGAAAATTGTCTTACAAATCTCTTAGATAGGGCACAACACACAAAAATCGGTGATAATATTTTGAAAACAAATTCACCCTTCAAATTAAGAAAAATTTCCGACTTTGAAGACTACACGCCCACTGCTATCTCTTCCAAAAATCAATCACTGTTTTTCCACTAACTGCTCACTAACTAATTTTCGATAACAAAAAACCATTACGAATTTGAAGAAAATCTGGACTAAACAACGAAACCAACTTCCCTGGTAGCGGGCTCATCGTAGAGTGATTTCATTCACAAAAATCGCTCTCCTCCCCGCATACTTTCTCACCAATCTACGTGGATATTTATTTGATGCGCAATATTAAGCGGAATCTACATCAAAAGAAAGCAATTTAAATTATTATATACAGTCCAGAAATGTTTATATTACCGATCTCAACAACGCAAAAAGATTGAGAATATTTTTCGGTGTTTTAACATATACGAAAATCGATATGCTACAAATATCAAATATAATATAGGACCCAAAACACTACCCTGAGGGATTCCAGATTATATTGGGTAGATTTTGATGTTTTTAATTCATACTTAACTCGGTAGTATCTTCCTGCTAAATATGATTTTAGTAGTAAAGTAAACATTGACCCTGGAACGTTTATTTTTATTTTAAACAGCAACCCTTCATGCCAGACTTAATCAAAAGCCTGACTGGCGCCAAGAAAAAGAGCAGAGCAGTATTTTTTTTCCTTAAGTTTTATTCACTATATCAACGGCTATATGTACTTGTTCTATTGTTGAATGCTTCTCTCTGAAACCAAGCTGATGATCCAAGAAAAGATTATTATCAGTTATTATCTTCATAAGCCTTGTCGCTATAAGCTCCTCAAATAGTGTAGCAATTACCGGTAAGAGACTAATAGAACGATAAGAGATATGTTCGTGAGGTGGTTTACCACGTTTATGGACCACTATTATATCAGTAATTTTCCATTGAGTTGGTACAATTTTGAGCCTTGGTAAGTCATTGAAAAGTTGTATCATACCTGTTTTTTGGTAACTCTTTTAAGATAGTTCCTGTTATAAGGTCAAGCTTTTTTCGTTTTTGATCTATATTTAATGACACTTTTTAGTTCTCTTATTGTACCTAACTGATTTAATTTGCTCATCTGGCTATTGGATTGTTACTGGACTTTTGTAAATAGCTTCATCTTCTTCAGCATTGAAAAGAGTAGAGGTTGAAAAACTTCTTCAAGATATTCCCTTTATGTGTTTCTTAATGCTGGGGTATGTTTACTGTCTTGCTATATTGTAACTTTGATATATCAGTAGCACATCTTATGGTAGATTATCCTAAATATATTAATGAAAGACACAAACACTTAATACCGATTAATATATCGCAAGTTTTAGGACCTATTGTAATTTTAAAAACTTATTCAACTATCTCAAAGTCATTAATGTCCTCAGCCAATAAATTTTAAATAAGATGTAGGTTTCGTTCATTATAATATAAAACTTTAATATTTTATTATAATACATTATAGTTCATTATAAAACTTTAATATTTTATTATAATACCTACCTAACTAAAATTGTAATTTACTTCAGTTCTCGGTATACGTCCTCACTGAAACACTCAGTTTGTAATTTTATATTATACTTTTTGTATTTTATCTACACGCTAATAACCCTCAGTGGTTAATGTGGTTAATAAAATAAAAAAAAATATGTTTTGTTGTTTCTAAAAGTAAAGTTTCAAAAAGCAAGGATTTGTGAAGACCATCGAACTTTGTCCCTAATGAGTCGTGCCGCTAAGATTTTTATGCGAATAATTTACGAGTATAACCGAATTCACAATAAGTGTGAAGAATACCTGAGTCGTTCTCAATATGATTTTAGAAAGGGTATAGGCACTAGAGAAGCAATTATGGGATTGACACTGATGGCAGAAAGGTATCGTGAGGTTAAAAAACGGCTGTATGTGTGCTTTGTCGATTAAAGAAAGGCCTTCGACCTCATCAAACACGGAAAATTGATTAAGACGCTAAAAGAAGTAGGGTTGGACGGACACGACATAGCTATCATAAGTAATACATACTGGAACCACATAGGATGCGTTCGAACAGACAACGGAAACACCAAGTACATCAACATATAACGAGGAGTGCGTTAAGGGTGCATTTTATCCCCCCTATTATTTAATGTATATGCCGAACAATGGAAGCCAATGGAATCATCATTAACAATAGAAGATATGCCGATGACACCGTAGTATTAGCAGAAACAGAAGACCAACTACAAATATTGATGAACATATCAGAAGAAAATCACAGGCTGGGCTTGGACATTAACTTTTCCAAAACCAAAATTCTGGTATTCCACAAAAACCCCCATGAACAAGTTACACCTAACATACAAATAAATGGTATCACCCTTCAGAGTTCCCAAAGCTTCATATACCTGTGCAGAGAACTAAATAGTCAACTAGACCACTCAAAAGCAATTAAAAGACGTATTAAAATAGTAAGACCTGGTTTCATGAATATGCGTAAAATGCTCTGTAACCCCAAGCTATTAGTCTCAATAAGATTGAGAACACTAAAGTGTTATGTGTGGTCTCTATTACTATATGGATGTGAGGCTTGGACATTAAAACAGTATGATGTCAACAAATTAAATTCATTTGAAATGTGGATGTACAGCCGAATGCCAAGAATAAGCTAGACCAGCAGAACTACGAATGAAGAAGTACTGAGAGCAATGAACACACGCCCTCATCTGGTCAATACTATCAAAATTAAAAAGACGTCATATTTAGGACACATAATGCTTCACAGTTCCGTCTGATAAGCCTTATGAGTCATGCAGTAAAAGTCCTACTAAAAATCGTACATAATCGTATCTATAGAAAGTGCGAAACAATCATCGAGACGATCAGTTTGGATTCAGAGCCGGAATGCGAACGAGAGAAGCCCTGTTCAGTTTACTAGTTCTCGCCCAAAAATGCTACGACCAACAGAAAGATATATTTATATGCTTTATAGACTTCGAAAAAGCATTTGATAGAGTAAGACACGACCTACTATTATAACGTTTGCAAGAAGTCGGTTTAGATGGAAAAGACATCAAATTCTTAAAAAACTTGTACTGGAACCAAAACGCCAGAGTTAGGATCGAAGGTTCCACATTCGCAAAAGTAGAAATTAGGAGAGGAGTTAGACAAGGATGTGTTTTGTCGCCTCTGCTGTTTAATCTTTACTCCGAGTTTCTATTTAAAGAAGCATTGGAGGATTCTAAGGATGGAGTCAATGTGAATGGCGTAAATATCAACAGTATCAGATACGCCGATGATACAGTGTTAATTGCGGATTCTGACTTAGGTCTACAACGACTCATAGACAAGACCAACTCGACCTGTGAGCAATTTGGTATGAAAATAAACATTAAAAAAACCAAAGTGATGTCAATCCGAAAAAACCAAAACGTACCTCAACCTTGCACAATAAATGATCACGTTTTAGAACAGGTCAATAGATTTAAGTACCTGGGATGTTGGATCGATAGCAGCCTAAATCCTGATCTAGAAATAAGATCGAGAATAGAACAGGCCAGAAAATCTTTCGAAAAAATAAAAAAACTGCTTTGTGATTCTCGAATAAAACGCGAAATTCGACTACGTTTATGAAAATGCTACGTCTGGTCGACTCTTCTATATGCAGTTGAAACGTGGACCCTTAAAACATCAACCGTAAATAAATTGGAGGCCTTTGAAATGTGGATCTACCGGAGAATACTCAAAATTTCATGGACATCGCATACCTCAAACGAAGAAGTGTTGCATAGAATAGGCAAGGAAAGAGAACTTTTTAACACAGTAAAAGTTAGAAAAACATCATACCTAGGCCACATACTGAGAAATAATAAGTACTATTATGCCCAACTTATAGTGAAAGGAAAAATCGAGGGAAAGAGAGGCCTAGGAAGGAAAAGACTATCGTGGCTCAGAAACATCCGACAATGGACAGGGCTAAATTTTGAACAGCTAATAAGAACAGCTGAAGATAGAGAAGAGTTTAAAATTGTAGTAGCCAACCTCCATTGAGGAGAGGGCACTTTAAGAAGAAGAAGAAGAATGCTTCATAGGAAATTTGAGCAGCTCCAGGTAATATTAGAAGGCAAGATTGAAGGTAAAAGGGGCATAGGACGAAAGAAAAAATCTTGGATACGAAACGTTAGAGATTCGACCCACACAAGAGGAAATAAATAAATTCATCAAGCCCAGAACAGAGAGACATTTGCCATATTGATCGCCAACCTCAACAGAGAAGGCACTTAGGAGGAGGAGGTTGTTTCTAAAAACCAAACCGAAAGTCGATTCTAAATTTTCTCTATATATAAAAACAAAATTAAGCACTGAGCATTATACATTCAAAGAGTAAACACGTTGTTATCATTTCGTAGTAATTGATATTTAATATTAATGAGTTTTTAATTATTATATTATAACAAATTTTTGGGAAAAAAAGCGTTAAAGTGTTAAAATAGTACATCACACAGCATGTGTGAGTATTTAATTTACATCATAATATTATTAATATCAACAAAAAATTAATAATATCTTTTCATTCACCTGTTGTCAGTGCTAATCTACCAACTGGTTGTTTTTTTCTCAAATTATCGTCTGTGGTTTTTCATCGCCAGAGGCGGACTTAGTTTAAATGTTTTGGAAAAAACTCGGAAAGAAGGAAAAAAATGGATAATCTTACTCAAAATTCTTCAAATGTCAATATTACTTCACAAAATTTCAACAGCACCGTTAAATCATACTCAGCAGCGTTAGCTAAAAACTTCACTCTATTACTAAATAGAGATCAAGCGATAGTTTTCCCATCGATAGAAGGTTGCAAAATTCAAGATCTCTTACAGATTGGACCAATAGTTAACCCACAAAATATAATATATTGTTCACATATATCTAACAATCGAGTTTGCGTATATTTGAGAGATAAAAAAATTGTCGACGATCTTCTTACAAATAATAAAGCCATCACAATTAACAACACTCGTCCAGTTGCTCGGCGACTAATTACCCCATCAGAAAGAGTGCTAGTATCTAATGTAAGCCCCACAATTCCTAATGAAGATATTACACGACATTTACAAAACTTAGGTTTAACATTGTTATCGCCAATGACTAAACTGAGAATTGGAGCTACTGATCCAGCTTACAGTCACATATTAAGTTTTAGAAGATAACAATTGTTTTAAATGCAAGCAAGCAGGACATATTGCTTCACAATTTGCTGTTTCTGTTTCACTAACTTTGAATATAATACCTACAGTAAGCAATTCTCAATCAGGTAGCATATCTCTTGCCCAAACTTTACAAACTCCTATTGCTGGAATCACTACAACTTCTTCTTCCAACAGCTCACAATCCGCTAACGCACACAGCTCGCAAATAAATCAAAACTTACTCTCATATATGTTTGAGTCATCTTCGACCCAAAATCCAGAACTGTCAAATCCACCCCTCTCTCAGGCTATCAATACCCCTATGAATTCTGAGATAATCGAAAACGCCTTGGTTGACAATACAAACTCAGATCCTTCCTTAACACAAAATATTTCACACAAACGTACTGCTTCTGCTGTTTCGTCTCCTAATTCTGAGGAAGTCCAATTTGCAGTTCCAATGGGTCCAGTTCCAAAAAAAGGGCAAAACAGAAAAGAAAACGGAACAAAACATAAAGTTTTCAGACAATATTAAAACATATACAGATAAACACTCCCCTTCCTTTTGTCTTAACAGTCAGCAAATTGAAAGTCTAGTCTAGTCTAGTCTATAATTGAAATATACCTGCTTTTATTAAATATTTTTTCCTAAACAGAAATTTCAAGGTAAAAGTAAACGGTCTTCTATCTAATGTGAGATATCAAAAAAATTGTACACCCCAAGGTTCGGTAATCAGTCCGACGCTTTTCCTTATAGCTATTAATGATATAATCAAATCAATGAACAAACCCATTCAAGCGAGATTGTACGCAGATGATCTTATAATATCCTTAAATGGAAACAATATACAGAGTATGGCCAAATTACTAAAATATCAACTCGATAAATTTATAGCATGGTCTAAAAGGAGTGGTTTTCAATTTGCTTCGTCTAAAACTCGCTGCATTATATTCTAAAAGAAACCAAAACAGATAAAAGAAATACCTACTTTAAAACTTGGGGGTCAGATACTTGAATATGTAATTACAATTATATATCTAGGTTTAATATTTGATCAAGCTATAACCTAGAAGGACCACATCAAATATATATCAGCTATATGTCAAAAAAGACTAAACCTCTTGAAATGTCTTTCTCGTACGAACTGGGGAGCGTACGGTAGAATTCTACTCGTATTATATAAAAATCTGATCCGCTCCAAGATCAATTATGGATGCCACGCTTACTTGTCTGCTTCAACAACAACTCTAAAAGTTTTAGACCCCATTCAAAATAACGCTCTTAGAATAATAAGCGGTGCATTTAGAACAACCCCTATCTTAAGTCTTCAGGCCGAACTCGGTGAACTACCATTACATTTAAAAAGACAATACAATACACCCTTTACAATATCACCAAACCCTTCGCTGCTCGAATATCAAGCACGCAAAAACCCACATTCCGTTTTACGAAAGATGCAGATGAATCATAAATGAATTAAACCTTAAAGTCTCCGAAATCTATCCTAGCAAGATTTCAACTTCCCCTCCTTGGCTAATAGTTTCTCCTCACATAAATTTGGATATATTATCAGAAAATAAGAAAGAAAGCAATCGTCATCTAATTAATTCTAAATATCAAACCTTAATTTCTAAACTTTCTTCCTTCAAACAGTTATTCACAGATGGATCTAAAACAGAACGTTGTGTAGTATCTGCCTTTGTAACAAAGGATGGAATAAATAAATATCAACTAGCGGAGACAAATACTATTTTAACAGGAGAACTCTTTTTTTTTTATTTATTTACGCTGTAACCACCAGGGTTATTAGTGACCTAAATATATAATACAGGTAAAGTTAGAAAAAATTACAATAATTGATACAGTCCTGAGTCTTTAAGATAACTTATTGTGTTTTTAATGTTCATGTTTTTTCCTAGGGCTTCCTTTATATTATTTGATATAGTGTGCTTCTTTCTTGCTGCTTCATATGTTTTGCACTGAGTTAGTATATGCTTCACGGAGAGTGTTACTTGACAATTTTCACACATTGGCGGCACAGTTCGCGTAAAGAGGTGTTAATGTGTAAAGTTACTGTGTCCTAGTCGCAAACGTGTTATTCTCACTTGGTCCTGTCTATTCGCTGTGGGTTGGAGCCATGGATTCACTAATTGTTTGATTTCCTTGAGTTTATTTTGTGATGCACTCCACTTATTTTGCCACGCACTTAACACTTTATGTTTTATTTCTGACTTAGTCATCTGAAGAAATCTCATTAATAAGAATGGAGTCCTGGCTGAAGGACGCTAAGCGTGCTAGTTCATCTGCTTCTTCATTTCCTTGTAACTGAATGTGATGGAACAAACATGAAGTCAACAGTGATCTTATTATTATTTAGAATCTCTATTTCTGATTTGATTTGTGAGGCAATTTGATTATTGGTATATAAACGTTTGATAGTGTGAAGTGAGCTTAGTGAATCGGTTATTATGAGAGACAGGGACTGTTTCGACTCTTTTATGTGGGAGAACTCTTTGCAATATATTAAGCCATATGACACGTTACAAAATGTCCTGAAACTAACTTCTTAATAATTACTGACTCACTAAGTTCTCTAGAAATCATCTCAAAAATATATTCTTCCCATCCTGTGGCCAAACTCATTAGACAAGAATTGCAGATCCTAAATCACAGAAACATTTCTTTCCTGTGGGTGCCATCTCATATTGGAATCACGGGAAGCGATCTGGCGGATAAATATGCACGAGAATCCTTAGAAGACACAAATATTGAGTTATATCCAAAAACTCCAGCGACAGATCTCAAATCATATTTCCACAGCAAAATAGTCAACATATGGAATAGCAGATGGCACAAAAAATAGGCAAAATTACTGGAGATAAAACCAATATTTCAACCATGGCCTGATAGTTCCACCAATCGTTTTTCTCAGGTTATCATCACACGACTGCGGCTTGGTTATAGTCGCCTTACGCATGGACATCTGATGACAAGGGATCCCCAACCGGAGTGTTATTCTTGAGAGACCCCGCTAACAGTAGAACACCTTCTAGTGGAGTGCGCGTTACACACTGCGGAAAGATGTAAATTAAGGGTCCCGGGGAATTTGAGAGAACTATTCTAAAAGTGCGGTGCCAAAGTGATTATCCAATATCTAAAAGCAATAAACTATTTATATAAAATTTAATTAACGCAATTCAATTATTTTACTTACTTATTCAATACTTTTTCTTTTTTCGCTAATAGCCTTACAGGCTGATGCGATTTTAAAAATAAAAAAAAATAAAATTAAGCACTTTAAAATTTTAGAGTTGTTTTTGACTACTGTCTTTTGAGCCGTAAAAGCTTTGTAGTTGCTGTTTCTATAGAAATATTCTGTCATATGTCCTGTATTTGTATTAACATAACAAAAATTTAGATTAAAAAAGTTTGTAAATATTTAATATGCTGACTTTTCCGTTTTAAATTAGCGACACTTTCTCCAATAATCAAAAATATTGAGTGTATTTATACGCATCTCTTTTCCTAGCAGAAATAACTTCCACCCCCACGCGTACGTCCACAGTTTTCAGTTCGCAACTTGCAACTCGCGAGTACATGATGAGCTGTTTGATTTCTGGGAACTTTGTATGCATGTTATCGTTGAAATAAAAATGTGTAGTGATTTAACTATATAAGGTATTAATTTAAAATTTTTAATGATAATTTTCGATGATATTCTGCATTGTTAATTGTAATTGTCGCCGGAACGTACACACCAGTAGGACTTTCTTAGGACAGAGTGAAATTATTTTCACTTTATATATAGTAAAGTGTTAATTAAGTGGACCCTAGGATAAGTTAGTTAGAGGTAAGCATTAAATTAGGTATAGTTGCCTACATATTTCTATCGCCCATCGAAAAAATGGCATTATAATTGTTTAAGAAATTCGAGTAGCCGCTATCCAGGGACATATCGTGATATTGGTTGTTTCACAGACATAAATTTATTTCTCGATATTGATGTAAGTATTAACTCATAAAATAATAACAATGTGTAATATGTATATAGTCAAAAAGCAAAGAAATATTGTTTTTAAACAACAGTTAACAATTTGTAATGAAAACATGAATGGTTTTAACTGAAATATTCAGCACATTAGCGTACCTTGTCTATAATATTTCTACTGCAGACGAGTTCTTATCATCGTCACTGTCCAAAAGACCAATAGTAAATTGTCCACTGTTTGAAGTTACTTGCTTTCTTGATTTACTGTTTTTTTTTCAGTCGGCACTTTTCGCGTCAAATTTTGGAAAAATATTTTTCCTTTGAACTGTTTTTTTTTTACTTGTCCCTAAATAAGTTCTATGGTATTGAAAATGCAAGAATAAGGTGGTACCTCAAAACAGTATGGACATGTTCTATTGAAATCATGTCCAGTATATAATGTTGATCATAAGTTTTAATACGAAACACTTTAAGTAATTGTTTCTTATTATAGTTCTCTTCAAAATACAAAACATTATCTGAGAAGAAATCTTGTAGTTTCTGTTCTGAAGACGAACTGTTCAGATTTTTTTTTAGATGTCTTGAGTGATAGCTAACATCATCCATAATTATCACACTGCTAGGTGTTATATTAGGAAGTAATATATTCTTAAACCACTCTTCGAATATTATTAACATTCATATTCTGATGTTAGTATACACTACATTTTTCTATTTTTTTTTTCTACAACCTTTATTTGGAGATACGCGTTTCAGCTGACACCTAAGTGAACCATCAGTCCAACTTTTGATAGCGGTATCATGCGTGTCATACCATGTCTGGTCTAAATAATAAATTGTTCATTTTTGGTGTCGATATTTGTGAATTTTTTCTAAATAATGTAAACTCCAATGTACTATCCTCTTACTCTCCATAATAGCCACTCATTTATCAACAATTTTGTATTTAAAACCAAGTGGTTTTATGACAAGCTCTTCCCATTTCAACAAGCGTGGGGTATATAATATAAATTGTTGGTATTACTTTGTGCCGTATTCCTGATAGCTGTGATGATAGTCAACATCCGATAGGAGAAGAAACTCCAAGAAGAAAAAGGTTTTCAGCCTTCGATATTGTTTTTCTCTATTTAACACCAATCTGCACAATGTTGCGAATGGTAGTATACCGAATTACTGTTAGAATCGCTTTTCTTATGATACTGCGTTTACAACTATTTTCAGGATCTTTTGCAGATTTTTATTAACTTTCATAGATATTTTCTTGGATTATTCATCCAAAACGATCCTTTTGATTGGAAGTCGTAAACTCTTAACTACAGTTCTAGTCTCAGTGTCGATGTTTTGATGTCACTTAAATAATTGTCAACTATTGGACTTTGGACAAAAATCTGTAGGTGATTTTTTCCATGGTCTAAACATTTTCTTTATACACAGAGAGGCAAGAGAGAGTTTCAAAAAACAAACAAAAAAAAATAATACAATTATAACGACCACCTCAAAACTATTACATTACTTATACACAACTTAAAATTGAAGCAACGCACATCTATGAACAACCTCGTTGCAAAGATGACAACTAAACGAAAAATTTGTCCAGTCCCTTAAAAGAACTTAAAGTAAATACTTACATATAAGTAGGTACAATAAAAAATTATTAGACGATAAATATTAACCAAGAGAAATTAAACTTTTTTCTACTTTTAAGGATACAAAAAGTAAGTTCGTTAGCGGAACCGAATTTAAAATTATTCTGCACATTATATATGAAGCGTTATTTGGTTGAAACATTTCATTTTTGGTGATAAAAAAATATCTTAAATTTTCTGGACTTAACGTAGCATTTGTTTGAATTTGCCGAAGGACAATAGATAGATGAAGGCGACTTTATAAAAGGGCTAAATTTTTTTTGCGAGAGTAAGACTGTATACAGAATGATAGATAGATAGATAGAACGTTTATTGACCACTTTACATAAAGTTTAAAGTCCGTATAAAAAATACAATATAAGATATAATAATGTAAACTTAAAATTAACTTAACCATATTGGCTAAAGTAATATATATATATATGTAAGTATTAGCAGAATAATTAAAATTAAAAATTTAAGATAAAAAAATCTCTAACCAAAAAAAAAAAACAAACCTAAACTGTCACATAAAAAATCTTTGAAATATGGAAGTAACAAAAATGTGCAAATAATTAAGAATATTCCCGAATCGATAACTAAATAAACTAATACATAAAACTTAGTACATTTTAATAGCAATAATACAATGTGATATGTAGATAGTAAATCGACAGTATTCTGACCAAACTGGGTACACGTTATAAAGGTGTATTGAGGTATTCTGTCTTTGAGTAAAAACAATATGTTAAAAAATGCTTTCTGATCCTATTTTTAAACAGTGGTGGAGACAGAATTTTTATTTCGTTAGGCAGATAGTTATACAAGTGAATATCAATTGAATTCTTTGTGCTCTTTGATAGTCTGAATCGTTGTGACCTAATTAAATCCCTCGATCTTATTAGATGATCATGTAATTGGGAGTTTATAGTAAACTTATTTTTATTATCGTGAATTTCCAACAGTGTTGCATACATATAAAGCGAAGGTAGAGGCATAATACCCATGTTCAAAAATAATGGTTTACAATGATCCCTTAAATCCGCTCCAGCAAGTATCCTCACCACCTTCTTTTGTAATTTAAATACTCTGTCGGCATGACCAGAGTTGCCCCAAACAGCTATTCCATATTGTATATGACTATGAAACAATGAAAAGTAACACATTTTAAGGGTACTTTTAGGTACCAAATAAACCAGGTTACGCATTACAAATATTGTACTGGCGAGTTTAGAACTTAAGTTGTCTATATGGATGCCCCAATCTAAGTTGTCATCCATAAAAATCCCTAACAATTTGATGTTATATCCAAAAATGTGTCTTCGATATGAACTGAAAACTATATTTTGATTTTTATCCTCGTTTAGTTTTAGTTTATTATGTGTAAACCAGTTTTTAATTTTAAGCACATCGTTTCCTATTTTGTTATTTAAATTATATTGATTCTGGTCGGTACTAATAACGGTTGTATCATCTGCAAAACATATACACCTTAAGGGGTGGGTATAATGAAATATATCGTTGAGATATAGAAGAAAAAATGTAGGTCCTAATATAGACCCTTGGGGAACTCCATGTTCAACATTGTGAAAATTGGAGTAGTTATTATTTAAAAAAACGGCCTGTTTTCTGTTTATTAAATACGATCGAAATAAATTAAGAGCATTTCCCCTTATGCCATATTTGTGCATTTTGTCTAAAAGTAAAGTGTGTGAGACACAATCAAAAGCCTTAGATAAGTCACACAATGTTAAAGACACGAAGTGACCTCTCTCTAGGCCATCAACTACTTCCCTTACAATTTCCTGAATTGCTTGAGTAGTGCTGAATTTTTTTCTGAAACCATATTGATTACAATGAAGTATTTTGTACTTTTCTATGTACTCTATTAAGCGGTTATTCAAAATACTTTCAAAAATTTTACCAAGAATGGGAATAATAGAAATAGGGCGATAATTTTCAATTTCTTCTGGAGATCCTTTTTTGAGTAGCGGTAACACTTTTGTTACTTTTAATACATCGGGAAAAATTCCTTCGATAAGGCAAAGATTATAAAGTATGACCAGTTTATCAATAATAATATCCAGAGTTTCTATCACTACTTGTTTGTTTAAGAAGTAAAAATCAGTGCATTTTGAGTTTTTCAAGCTGTATATTGTATTCCTAACTTCAGTATCACTAACAGGTGTTAAAAACAACGAGTGGCAAGGGGAGTATATTCCCTCCAAAAAATTCATGGCATCATTTTCATCTGTCTCATCCAACGAGTTCAATATATTTCCCGCTACCGAAGTAAAGTAATTATTAAACTCGTTTGATGAAATATTACATGAAGTTACTTTTTTATTTTGAGTTTTATTCCTATGATAATTGACGACTTTCCAAGAATCTCGAGATATATTATCAGATTTTAAGAAAAACTGCTCATATGCCAGTTTTTTCTTTATTTATATTGTTAATTGATAGTGTTTTTTGAATTGATTATACAGAGTGTAATCACTAGTAAGGTTAGCAGTAATTTTTATCTTCGAAAGGTTTACTCGCATTTTCCTTAGTTCATCGTCAAATCAAGAAACAGGTGCCTCAAAATGAATTCTTGACTTTTTTACTGGAAAGCAAACTTCAGTTAATTTTACATATGTGTCAATTATGAACTCAGCTAATTCCGTTGCTGTTATTGAATTGTTTATTAACGACCAATCCACAGATTTTAGTGATTGTTTTAACATTTGGGTGCCTTTACATGTTATGTGTCTTCTGAATATCCTATCATTGTCAATTTGATCAGATTTTATTTTTAAATTCAGGAATTGAGCACAATGATCAGCAAGGCATAGGTCTACAACACCACACCCAACTATTTCATTATCTATATTTGTTAAAATATTATCTAAACAACTTGCTGATGTAGCAGTGATTCTTGTAAATTCATCAATCCTCATAGTTAAACCAAAAGAAGAAATTAGATCGGAAAAATATTTTAATTCATTTGAAGTGCCTTTGAAATCAATACTGAAATCCCCAATTATAATTGTTTGAACATAATTATTAGAACAGAATATTAATAATTTTTCAAATAGGCCTAAGAAAATTTGGAAATCTGCGTTACCTGTTCTATACACTGATACTAGAATAGTTTTTATATCTATAATTTCCAAAGCACAAAATTCACCTTCATATTCACAAGATATATCATTTAAAGAAACTGGACGTGTAGATATTTTGCCATCGCAGAAAATAGCAACACCCCCATGTTCTCTACTTTTTCTACAGTAACAAGTTGATAAAAAGTATCTGTCAATTATCACTGTTGTTAATTCAGATTCTCTAAGCCAATGTTCAGAAAAGCACAAAATATTGTAAGTTTTATCTTTTAAAAAAATGTTAAGTTGATCAATTTTATTTAATAAACTTTGTGTATTTATATGAAAAATGCTTACCAAACTGGTTTGGTCAGGATTTACTACAAACTTTTGTTTATCAGAACTTATCATATCACTTTCACAAAAACAGGTGTTTCCTATATTCTTTTGCACTACCGCTGATTCTATTCGTACACTTTTATCTACATCTCTTGCGGCTTTCTGGGTGTTACGTGAAAAAAACGTTGTACGTGAGCTCCACATGGCCATATTTTAGGAGACATAGCTTCTTTAAAATTGTTATTAAAAATTGTAACTTTAAATGAACTGTAAATATCAGGATGCTCTGATTTTAGGGATTCTACCTCTACTTCGGGAAATGTAGTCTTCATAAGTTCCCTCATATTTTCCGCAGTCATATCGGGATCGACCCTGTATACATGTAGGTCTATCAACTTATGTACTCCCTTGATTTCTTTTCCATTTAATATCATTTCAGTGTTTTTTCCGACAACTAAATGCTTTCTTTTTTTCCTTCTATCTACTTCTGTCCATTCAGATTTTTCCTGGTTACTTTCACCTACGTATATGTACTCATTTAACTTTTGTTCTGTAGTTACTTGTAATATCGCTTCTGAAACATCTTTCTTTGTAACTTTACATTTCTGGGAAGAACTGGTAACAGTGCGATCTTTGTTCGCGTTGATGGGTTGACGAACTGATTTTGTTTCGACTGAATCCATAAGTGTGTCTTTGTTTATTACCTTATTTTGATGTATAAGTTGTTCTTGATTTTCGACAACATTTTTTTGCGAATTTAATTGTTTTAGTAAATCAATATGTTGACTCATAAGGTCAATTTTTCCGTATAGCTCTTTAATTAGGGTATCTTTTTGTCTAATTATATATTTGAATATGTTAATATCAATTACCTTATCATCTGTTATTAAGTTATCCATTGCTTCCAAAAATATTTGATCTTCAGGTTTCACTGGTAAACAACATTCAATCAACTCGTCATTTATAAACTTAACATTGTTACTCTTTCGAGCACAACTCACATGGATGCTAGCGTCACAATCTATGCACTTTACTCCATTTACTACAGTTTTTTTACACTTTTTACAATATTTATTTTGGAGAGACATTTCACACGTCTTTACACCTGCTTGCCGTGTTGCCGGATGTTTTATTAATGTTTTATTAATAATGTTTGTTGTTTTAATAATAATGATGTTTTATGAATGTTTTATTAATAATTTGAAATATTTTAACTGTAGATTTATGGGCTGAAAATATTGTAATAAATAAAATGTGGCTCCTAACTGAGTTACAGGGTGTTTTGTTTACAAATTTAAAAACTTTATTTAAAACTGTTTGACATTTTCTTACCATACTGGGCAGAAAGTGAAGGTACTGTACGCCCTACTATGGTATAATTTTACTATTTGAGAGAGTGATTCATCGTTTAAAGGCGCAGAAATGCGGAAAGACGTATGAAAATCCAGTGACGTACACTCACTTTTATTTTAACGTTAATTATATTTTATTTTTCAAATATTAATGTTCGAAATAGGCCACAATATATTTATTTACAAGTTTTTACTGACGTTTCGATCTCTATATCCAAAGACGGCTTTCAAAGATATAAATGATAGTTATATTTATTTTATTTGTTTATTATTATATATTTTTATAATCTTATATTGTTTATTTTCTTTTTTTTCTATCTTTAAAAACGGAATAGAGATCGAAACGTCAGTGTATTAAACATGTAAATAGATATATTGTGGCTTATTTCCAACCTTCTTCCTAAAAATACAGAATGCCACAAACAAGAAGCTATAGAAAAATAAATATATCTGTCATATTTGTATGTTTGAAAACGGTCTCTATATAGAGATCGAAACGTCCGTAAATTAAACATTTGAATAAATATATTGTGGCTTATTTCCAACATTATTTCTAAAAATACAGAAAGACAAGCGAAAAGCCATAGAAAATAAATATTACTATCATTTGTGTAATTGAAAACGGTCTCTGGATATAGAGATCGAAACGTCAATAAATAAACATATGAATAAATATTTTGTGGCTCATTCCCTACATTCCCCTAAAAATACAGAATGCCACAAACAAAAAGGTATAAAAAACAAGTAATTTTTCAGAAAGTTTACTGATACTAACCGGCTGTCGCGGAAGTTACGCTAAAACGTCTTTTGACGAGACCCGTCCTTAAAGAGTTAGGTACACAATGAAATTTTTTTAAAACAAATTTTAAGACAGTTTCCACACCACCCCAGAGGTATGTCTTTTGTGGCGTGTTACTTTTTCTAAAGGGGTGTTGTTCGTCAAGAGCCATATTGCCTTATTAAATAAAATGAACAAAACACTTAAACAGTATAAAACAAAACAAAATAAAATCCTATAAAACAAAATAAAATTCTATAAAAACAAAATAAAAATAATGTTTGATGTAACAAAACATTGTACTATTTTATTTAAATACAAACACTATACACACTTACTATGTTCTTCTCGTTTTTTTTTTGTTTTTGGTTTTTTTTTATGCTGATGTTCTTATTAAACTATTAGAAAATATTATTCGCTGTCTAAATCTGAAGATGCATTGCTGCTATCGCTGTCATTATCTTCACCACCTGGTGTAATTATAATTGGCTCTAGTAAAACTTCGATATCAGTGTCAAGTTCCCACATACGATGTTCTTCTTTAATTATGTGGCCTATACATTTAGCTTATTTCTCTGGAGTTACATGGAGGATTGCTTGAATCAAAACTTCCTAATTTCGTTTAATTTGAACGTTTTGTTATTGCGTGCTACTTCTCCTTTCACTTGCGCCCAGATAAGTTCAATGGGATTAAGTTCGCAATGATAAGGTGGTAGATGCAGAACTTTGACACCATAATCTTTTGCAGTTTCATCTACAGCATATTTAAGATATTCACTTTTCCTTAACCGTGCAATGTCAAGTAGCTAAATTTTGAGCATTGATTCTTCGTTTGCAATCCCCTTTTCTGTAAGCCATTCTTGAATCCTCCATTTCAATTTCTTTCATAATCACCTGTATTTTTTGACTCAAATTGAAGAAAACCATCATCAAGAAACCCTTTATCACTTCCTATATGGGTGATGATTAAACGCCGTCCCTTTCCTGATGGAGCTTTTAATCCTGTAGATCAGCCTTCTATAAATGCTTCGCGTTTACTTTAACATTTAGATCTTGCCAAACTTTTCCAACTGTATGACCTTCAATAATTCAAGTTTCATCCAAATAACATATTTTGCGTCCGGTGCTGCGTATTTTGCTTATTTCTTCTAAATATTTTCTTCTCCACACAATAATTTTATTTTTTTCTAATAGCATACTTTTTCTATTGAGTTCATTTCGCGCATGGTCCTGATTAAGACTCTACGAGATATCTTGGGTAAGGAGTCATCGTTTTCGAGCTCTTGAGAAATATTTTTCAGTGTTTGAATTTCACTCCGAAAATAAAATGAATGAATTTTTCGACGTATAATATTCCTTGTCTCGTCATCCAAAACAATGCTTTTCCTACCTCTAGTTTTACCTTTTTCTTGCTTTTTATTTTCCGATGTATTTTTAAGTACACGATAAATACAGCTAACGGATACTTTTGTTAAACTGCTACAAATGTCGACCGCTTGGCTAACATTTAATGCCATTTTTCTGCCGACAATTCCTTTATAAACGTTTCGTATCATTACCTTCTCTTCGGACGTTAACATTTTCCGTCTCTTTTGCGGCTTTTCATTTTTGGAATCAACATCAGAATTTTGCTGTCTTCTCTTGAAACAATTCGGTTTTTCGTCTAACTCCAATAAAACTCAAACCAAATAATCACAGAATATAACTAAAAATTTACTATAAAACGACAAACTATAACACTCGTATTATCAATAACACGTTTTATCAACAACACAAACTTATCGCATAAAATATATTCACAAAATGCAACACATGCCCTAACCTCAGAAACGCCAATGTAAATGAACTATTGTTTATGGGCACGTGCTCGACAAAAACTAGTTTCACGGCTTTCTGTGGGTCGGAGTTGAAACGGAGTTCCGTCGCTAATTCCAAAGTTACCAAACGATTAAAAAATATCGATTTTTATTTTATAAATTTAAATATGTAACGAAACGGAACATATAAATAAAATTTATTTAATTACAATTTTGTGCTTAACTTTTACCATTGAAAAAATCATGTTTTTTGGTATTTTTATGACGGTAATAATCGCTGCGTGGAAGAATACAGGTTTTGTATAACCATAATTAGTACTTGTGAACAAGAATTGGCTACACTGTACGACAACTCTTGGTCAGTTTTTCTATAGAGAAGCACAAATAAATATACTTCTTATATATTGTGTAATTTCTTATGAAAAAACGCAAATTGCAATTGAGAAAACGGGTAGTTTTTGAGGGCCGCTGTGTACATTTAAATTTGTGGATATTCAGCGTTTAAACGATGAATTACTCTCCCAAATAGTAAAATTCTACTTTAAACTATGTTAACTAAACGTTTCCTGCTACTAACAGATGCATACGACAGGGTAAAGTGAATGGCTGACCCCGCCAAAATTCTCAGCCACTGTCGTAATTGTTATTTTAGCACAATTTTTTGATTCTCCAATACTTTCTATATAAATATTATACTCTTTATTTGTAACGATAAAGTAATTATTTTTCGAGATATTTGAAGTTAAAAATCAAGCGGCTCGGTGTTTTTGGGTCATAGGATTGCATTTATTATGCAAATACAATTTTAATTACTATTAAAAAAATTGTGGATGATACATAAAAAAAATCAAAATAGTAATTTTATTAAAAAAAAACTTCTAACTGACGAGACTACGTTTACACATAGAGGAGTATTTAACTGGAGAAACAGTTACAGTTGGGATATTGAAAATCCCATTCTATTTCGAGAATTACATTTTCTACATGAATTTAAGATTATGGTGCGGTATATTTGAAGATAGTTTGTTCGGTCCTTACGAATTACCAGCAAATTTGAACGGTAAATCGTATTTACAGTTTCTACAAATTACATATTTCGATTATCTAGAAGATTTGCCACGTAATCAAAGAAAAAATGTGTAGTTCATGTAGGATGGAGCTCCGTCTCATTGTTCTTCTATAGTACGACCATCTGGAAGAGTTGCCACTTAATCAATGAATAAATATGCGGTTCCATTGCTGTATAAAATTCCTAGTTGTAGTCTTTTCATATATGGACGAAAAGACTACAACTAGGAATTTTATACAAAAAACTTTACTGGATGCTGGGAAAAAACTCACACCTATCGATCGACAATCAGCTGCTGATATAAATTTAATAATAAAACTCGTTTGGTCATATGGTTCGCAGCTCTGGGGATCAGCTAGCAAATCTAATGTTATGAAAATACAAATATTTCAATTCAAAACTCTAAGAACAATCGGTAATGCCTCTTGATATAAACAGAATGATGCCTTACATAGAGATCTGCAGGTACTAACAGTCTCTAAAGAGTGCAAGATAATTTCTGAACAATATCAAAACAGGTTGCGCGTACATCCTAACACCCTGGCATACAATCGTCTCCACAACCAACAAGTGAGCAGATTGAAGCGATATGATCCCTTGAACCTACCAAACCATTCCTGAAATTGCTTCAGTAGAGGAAGCTACGCCTTCAACAGAGCACAACCATTGTGATCTGTGCCGCTTTTAATATTCGTGTTCGCATATCTGTGTATGTGCGCATCCTAGCGGTAAACAAGCCAATTCTGTCTTGTTCTGATGCTTTGGTCACTGAACCCTACATATCTCTGACATTGTAAAGACAAAAAATTTTAATTATTGCTTTTATTGTAAAACATATGCGGTTCATTCAGGATGGAGCTTAACCTCATTGTCCTTTAATAGTACGATACTATCTAGATCAGCAATTTCCTCATCGTTGGATTGGCAGAGGTAGTGAAGTTCAGTGGCCGCACAGAATATCCGATGTAGTCTCTTAGATTTTTATTTCTGGGGTATATTAAATTACTGGTATACTCACAAGCATTAAATAATCGTCAATCACTATGGCTACAAAGAGTAAATTCTGCTAATTTTATTACCAATCACTCGCACATATTTTTTAAATTTAGATCGTTTAACGAAAGAATTCATAAGCTTCTTAAGGTACATGGGCTTCATAATGAACATTTGTTATAAAAGGTTTGATTAAAGTGTGTTTTTTAATATTTTCGTATTATTAAAATTGTTCTTTTATTTAGATTATAACAAAATAGTTCTTTTAGAATCAGAATTTGTTGTTATATGTTGGATGCATATATTCGTTTCAAGAAATTTAAATAAATAACATTATGTTTTGTGATTGATAGTGATTAAAATTTCATTTGCATAATAAATGCAATTCTCCAAAACACCGACATAATTAGTACATTAATCAAAAAAACTGTGCCGCATCACTTTATTTAACTTCAAATATCTCGAAAAATAATGACATTATCGTTTTTAATATATATCATTTACATAGAAAGTATTGGATAATCCAAAAATTGCACTAAAATAGCAATTTCACCAGTGGCGTAGAATTTAGGAGGGGTCAACTTTTCACTTTCCCCTGTCGTACGTCTCTGGTACTAGCCAGAAACATTTAACAAAATTTATTAGGGTGTATATTACCTTTACTTCCTGTCCAGTATGACAAGGATATGTTAAATAGTTTTAAAGTACTGGGTACAAATAATTTTTAAATTTTTAAATAAAACACCCTGTAACTCAGTAAAAAGCCACATTTTATTTAAGTTATTTGGGTTAAATGTTAATATTTTGAGCTCACGAATCTGCAGTTAAAATATTTCCAATCATAAATAAAACACCCTGTATAAGTGTATGCTTATCGCATATCTATTTATATAGTGCAGAACACCGCAACCACCCTGGGGGTGGTTGCCACTCCTTCTCGAGGGTGAATTTTTTTTTTTCAAAATAACCTCGGATATCGATAGAAGGCCTAATTTTAAGCAAAAAACCATCTATAAAGTTTTTCGAAAAATGCAATACTTTTCAAGTTATTGGCAATTGAAAATTCGCAATTTTTTCATGTTTTTCATCGGTTTTTTGCAAATATCTCCAAAAATATACGTTTTATCAAAAATTTTATAAAAAACAAAATTGTAGCAGGTAAAAAAATGAACAATTTGGTTTTTTATAAAGTATTCTAAGTGCAATAAGATCAAAGCCGTTTTTTATTTTGTCTGAAATTTAATCGATGTGGCCAATGCCATCTATCTAGGCATTCTATAATTATTATAGAGAATACAAAATATTACTTACTCTATACTCACATCTTTTTATGTCATACAAAAGTATTTTTTTGTGATTTTTTCAATTTAGGGGCTGTTTGCAAGGGTTGTAAGATTTTCAAGTGGTTGAAAATTATTTTAATATGAGGTAATTGTGTTAGAAAACACTTAACAATTTCACCACTTACTATTAGACATGTTTTCTAGCGATAAAATGGCTCAATATCAATTTTTCCATTTAGGGGTTGTTCACACCCCTTAAAAATAATAGGCGGAGTTCAGATCATTTTCACTTTTGAAATTAAGGGTAAGATGAGCCTAATTCCAAAATTTCATGCAAATCGGTTCACAGTAAAAAAATTCGGAGGTAAGACCGTATTTTTCGCTTCAATGACTGCACTAATAGGAGATATTTAAAAATTTCTTTAATTTATAATATTACAAATAATAGAAAAAAATTTGACGAACCTACCAAAAAATAACTGACGAAGTATAATAGTAGCACTCCAAAATTCTATGCATTGCCAAAAATACACAAACCGACATTATCACTAAGATCTATGGTTTCGTCAATTCCTTCCGTCAATACAACTTCCTATCGACTACGTTCTTGTAAGTCTGGATGTCGTTTCTCTTTTTACTAATATCTATCTAGATGCTTCTAGCTAGACGATAACAACTGGAATTGACGAAAAAGACTTGCGAATTATCTCAGAACTATATTGGCACCAAACGGCAACAATTGAAATAGAGCACACAACATCCGAAGATATACGAATCCGAAGGTACGACAAGGTTGCATCTTATCACCACTACTACTTAATCTGTATTCGGAATCTATATTTGGAAAAGCATTAGAGGTTCAAGGTGGAATCAAGATTAACGGAACCAGCATAGACAACATCAGGTACGCTGATGATACCATCCTAATAGCAAGCAATGCACAAGAACTACAAAATATAATAAATTCGGCAGTCCATGTTTCCAAAACTAAAATTCTAGTATTTTCGGAGATATCAACAAACTTACATTGCCAAGGGAAAAATAATAGAACAGATAACTTCCAATAGATATTTGGGAGCAAATATCAACAGCCAGTGTAACCCAAAAAAATTTTGTCAAGAATCATGAAAAAATTTTTACAAGATCAGACCTTAGTCTAGAGCTCAGAATTCGAATGATCAGATGTTACGTTTACATTATTGTTAGTGTCGTATTACACGTTTCACATCGCGGCGGTTCGCATTTTTTAATTAAGTAGGTAATCATGCGTTAACCTAGTATGTCCGAATCTGAGGCGCGTTGCTATTATTTCTTGTCTTCTTGATGATGAACACATTCCATGTCTCTATGCTGGGTTTCACTTGTTTTAATTTTGAATTCGACACATTCCATTTATTTTTCCATGCAATTAAGATTGATTTTTATATCCGTTGATACCGATTTGTTTACGATTTCGGAATCGTCACTCACTATCGCGTCTTTCGCACTATGGTCAGCAGTTTCGTTGTTTTTTAATTCTATATGGAATGGGATTCAGATGAAATTTATCTCATTATGATTGAAATAAGCCTGAAGAAGGACCGTTTTAATTTTTTTAAAAGCGGGTTTTTTTGGATACAGTTGTCGGATGCTTTTTATGGCACTAAGTGAGTCTGTTAAGATAATATATTTGCAGTTTGTTGTCAAATTGATTAGTTCAGAATTTTTCTAAAATGTGAAATAATTAAATCATGATTAGTGAAGTTTTTGTCAAATGACGTAAGTTCAAAGTTATATGATAATATGTTTTGAATCCAAGGTGGATTATGGTCATATGTATATGGAAGGCATTCAGGTATGACCTTATCAAAAAGAAGCAAATGGTCTTTTATTGTTTTATAGAAAGTTTTAACAGAACGGTGATTTGCATTGAGGTTAGGGAAATTATCAGTAAAAGTATTTCTATAGACAGGATTTTTTGCATTATCCTTAATTTTTGTTGCATATGTTAGACTAAGGTAAGCTCTTATATCATTTAACGACAATTCATTTGATTCGCAAAGTAAACTTTCAGTTGGTGTTGTACAAAAGGCTCCCAGATATATTCTGAGTGCTGTGTTGTAAATAGTGTCGAGCTTTTTAAGTACTGATTTCGATGCTGAGTCGTAAGCTATAGCCGCGTAGTCTAGCTGTGATCGTATAATAGTTCTGTATATAATTAACAATGTACTCCTGACTGAACCCTAATTCTTTTGTGCTAAAATTTTTAGTAAATTTAATCTTCTGTAACATTTACATGTTAGATTATTGATATGTTCTTTCCAATTCAACTTTCTGTCAAAAGTCACTCCTAGTAATTGTAGCGAATCTTTTTGTTGTAGTGATTGGTTGTATAGATATAATGAGATTGGTGTACTGACTTTGTTTTTAGAAAATACTGTAAATTTAGTTTTAGTTGTTGAAAAGATAAATCCAGTTTCCTGTGACCATTTTTCAATATCTAACAAGAAACTCTGTGCAAGTTGTAAGAGGTTTCGGTGACATTCTCTTGATTTTTGCAGGTACATAATTATTTCCGAAGTGAGAAGTTTAAAGCATCAACATCAGCTTTCACCTCAGTTATTTCTGAATGTCTCCAAAAGTTTGTCCACTCTAGATGTTTGTATTCATATTGATAAATTTGTACATTATTCTTCCATTTTTTGTTCGAATTTAGTAGCGATATTTCTATCTTTTATGTAGTTTATAAGCTCCAATTGTCTCATATTCTATGCTTTGATTTTGCTTTGTCTTACATAATAACTTCTTATTCGTACATATATAATGGAATTTCTATTACTTCATTTAACTAATACGTAATTAATTATGGATTTCTCCTGTCTGCTTGGCCCTACTCTAGTGTACTTTTATATTCCATTGTGTTCGTAAAAATTGTTTGTTATAATCATATCATGGTCTAATCATCCTTATTCCATGATTGTTACGAACATTTTTTTCGTGCTTTCCAATGAAAGTTGTAAAAACTCTTTTTTTTATTAATATGTAATTAAAGAATTAACTAATGTGAGTAACCTTTTCCCATCTATTTTTGTGGTTCTAATACTTATTTTGTCATCATTTTGCCATAAACGACATATTGTTCCATTTTGGAAGATCCATGTTTCATCAATGAAAACATACTTATACAAAGATGCTTCCTACTCTTGCAATATAATTTCTTAAAAATATTAGGAAATTTTATAAGTTCTCAACTTGGTGAATCTTTTTCCCATCTGAAACCCAATTGCTTTAATAACCTTCTTCTTCTTCAGGTTCCTTCTCCTATCGGAGGTTGGAAATCATCATCGCTATTTTAATTTTATTGGCCGCGCTTCTGAATAATTCTAATGAGCTGCAACCGAACCACTCTCTCAAATTTCTTAGCCAGGATATTTTGCGTCGTCCTGGGTTTCTCTTTCCTTGTATCTTTTCTTGCATAATTAACCTAAGTAATACGTACTTTTCGCCCCTCATTATATGACCCAGATATTGAATCTTTCTAATTTTAACAGTTTTTATGACTTCAAATTCTTTCTTCATTCTTTGTAACACCTCTATATTAGTTACCTTTTCAGTCCACGATATTCTGTGGATTCTCCTGTAGCACCACATCTCAAAGGAGTTTATTTTTTTGATTTCAGACTGTTTTATTGTCCACGCTTCCATACCGTATAGTAAAGTAGAAAAAACGTAATAACGTAGCATTCTTGTGCGGATCTCTAGATTAAGGTTACGGTTGCAAAGTAAGTTCTTCAATTTTATGGACGTGTTTCTTGCCATTTCTATTCTAGATCTGATTTCTTTTGTTTGATCTCCATCTTCAGTTAGCCACGTTCCCAAATATTTATCTGTTGTTACTCTTTCGATCGTTGTATTATTGATGATCAGGTTATCTACATTTTGTGGTTTTTTTGAGAATATCATTGATTTCATTTTCTTGAGATTCATTTGCAGTCCGTACCTTTCACATGCATTGTATACATGTTGTATTATGTACTGTATATCTTCCATGTCACTTGCAAATATGACCGTATTGTCCGCATATCTAATATTATTAATGCTATTTCCGTTGACTAAAATACCTTCCAAAATATCCAATAAAGCTTTTTTAAATATCACTTCACTGTAGACGTTTAATAAGAGTGGTGAAGGTATGCACCCTTGTCGAACTCCTCTAAGTATACCTACTTCCTCTGTCAGTTCTCCTTCGACTCTTATTGTTGCTTTCTGATTTTGATTCAGATTCGATATAATTTGTAGATCTCTACTATCTATGTTTTTGGTCTTAAGAATACTTAAAAGCTTTTCATGTTGAACTCTGTCTGAAGGTTTTTTAAAATCTATGAAGCAAGCATATATGTCCTGATTCATATCCAGACAACGTTGTGTCACAACAATGACTCCGAATAATGCTTCTCTAGTTCCTAGACCCTTTATAAAACCCATCTGTGAATCACTTATTTCTTATTCTAATTTCATGTGGATTCTGTTATGATTTTAAGGAAGATTTTCAATGTGTGGCTCAATAATGCAATTGTCCGATAGTCATTGCAATCTTTAGCATTTGTGATTTTTGGAATCGCTACAAAAGTTGAGAGAAGCCATTCTTTGGGTATGTACCAATAACCTCCATAATGATGTAATGAAACCATTGAACATCTTCTGCTTAACCAAGTTTTCTCTTGATACTTCTAAAGTTACATGTTTTTCTGCAAAGAAAATACTAAAATTACTAAATATTTTTTAAGAACAATCATTCTGTCAACATTTGAAACGGTTCTAGGAAGTCCTGAATATGTTTCATAAGCTTGCATGACATATGGTTTACTAATAATAAATTCCAACTTCACACTGTTGATTATGATAAAATTAGTTTGGACAAAGTGTTCTCTTAGATAAGAACAATTCGAAATGTATTTCTCTTTAAACTAGTTACACCGAAAGGTCTATGGCTTTCTTAAGAAGATATTCCCAAGCACTAGGAAAATACACTGCTACTATTCGTTTTTGCATGTTTTTCCACAAGGGCAAAATCTCTATCACTAGGTAACATGGTATAACCTACCTGTGGAAAAACATGAATAATTTTTTTGAATCTTTCTGAAGCTAATAGACGTATTCTAAATCCCACGACTGTCCAATTTTTATTTTGGCCACAACAGTCATCTGATATGTCATACAGTGTTTCTCCGCGGACATCAAATTTTTCAAAATACTTGTTTAAGCAACTGGCTAATTCATTTCACCATATTTTGGCAATTCCTTCGTAACAAAGTAAAAAATACACTTCTTCAGGTTAATTGCACGAATGGATACGAAAATTATAGCACCAACGTTTTTTTGTAAAAACAAGGTCCAGTAGTCTATTTCTGAGTGGGCAAAATCTTTTGGAGATCGAAGGTTATAACATGAACATTTTTATTTACTTATTCCTTCCTTAAGAATGTGTTTCTCGCTGCTTTAGCCTTCCTTAAGTGTAGTTCTTTGTAGCTTACTGGTCTTTAAGTGTTTCGATGTTTTCAGTTTCTCTAGCTTGATTTATACCAATTTTAAATTCATCGCTTTTCGCACATGTATCAGATTTAAGAGTTTTAAACGAGATATTTAGCTTCTGGTACATCTTCTTTTTCTACCGTTAGCACAAACATACGCAAAGATCTTTTATCAGCTTTCCTGGATCTCATGTTGGAAATATTTAGTGTTTTAATGTCATATGCTCTCTCTAAGTTTTTTTTAATATCTTTGGCCACTGTATTTGAGGGGAGTGTTCTTCGAACCAGTTTTGATTTGATGTCTTCCTCTAACGGGAATGCAATTGATTGTATTTTTGTTGTTTTGTTATATTCTTCTAATATGTGTGTCATTTTTCTATATTCCTCTGGATTTCTTGTTTGTATAAGTGTCTCTCTGCCGTTTCTGGAGATTTTATTTTCTGTATACAGCTTTTCTTTTTCGGCAATTTGAAGAATTTCACCTGTTTCGTTAACACTTTGGAACTTGATTACTGGTGGTTTATAAATTTTTTTAGTGGCATTTTGTTCTTCTGTTTGGCTATTTGCGTTTTCACAAATATCCATGGTGTCTTCCCTTGTCTTAATCGGAAGTGAATATGCATTATTTTTTTCTCTTTGTGTGTTTTCTTGTGTATTTTGATTTTTCTCCTTAGCTGGCAAGGAGGGAAAATCTTCTTTTATGATTTTAGCGGTGTTCTTTGAGAGCTATGCGTTGTTTTTTCCTTTGTGATTGTTGTTATTGGTATTTAAGATTTTTTTTCTATTTCTTCTTCTTTTTATAGCCTTTGGGATTGGTCCCGTAGACTTCTTTTCTGGTTCTTTATTTGGTGCTTTTAACTCGTCAAATCTTTTGTCCATTTGTTTTATGATGTTCTTGCTGGAGTTGGTTATCGAGTTGTGCAATACGCAGACTTTCTCATTTCGCTTATTTATGGTCTATTTTAGCTTAAGAATTTTCTCTTCTTTTGCTTTTAATTTTTTGTCCATAATTGTCTTATAGTTTTCTTCGTCCTAATTGCTTTCATTTGGCCTTTGCCTTTTGCTGGCCTTTTTTCCTTTCTTTTCGTTTGTTATTTCTTCGTCTTCCGTTTCTGCGTTGATGATTGTTTGTTTCTTTTTACCTTTTTTATTTTAAAGTTACTATAAAGTTATCTTCTGTTTATGTAATAACAGCACTGGCGAACTTTTCATTGTTAAAATTTTCGAGATCAATCAATTCATGATAATCATCTTCATTATGATTATCAAATATATTTAAATTCGTTTTTAAGGTACTTACCTCCATTTTCCCTGGTTAAATCTTCTTTCTGGATCAACAGAAAGATGTTTACGCCTGTTTTATCGACTATGAGAAAGTATTCGATACTATCAAACATGACAAACTCATAGAACTATTACATCTTATAGGACTTTACACTAAGGACATTCAGATTATAAAAAATCTATATTGGAATCAAACAGCCCACATAAAGAATGGACATATGGTGAGTGAAAACGTAACCATTTCGACAGGGCTGTATTCTTTCGCCACTGCTTTTCAACCTGTATACGGAACAAATATTTCTAGAGGCACTGGAAGAGTACAACGAGGGCATCAAGATTAATAGCGTACCAATAAGTAATTTTCGATATGCAGATGATACTGTTATACTGGCCGATAACATCGAAGATTTACAGATGATGCTAAATAGAGTAAATACAACTGGCAAACAATTTGGACTGAAGATCAATAGAAAGAAAACTAAATTTATGGTGATCAGTAAAAAGAACATTCAACATGTCGACCTAAATATTGAAGCCGAACGTATTGAAAGAGTACACCGATTTAAATATCTGGGATATACAATAAATGATAAGTGGGACCCAGACGTAGATGTTAAGATCCGAATTAAATTAGCAAGATCCAAATTCATCAAAATGAGAAAGCTCTTAAGCAACCGCCACCTAAGCGTTAACCTCCGATGGCGCGCCACGAAATGCTATGTACTCTCTACGCTACTTTATGGAGTTGAAGGGTGGACGTTAACAGCAGTAACTATAAAGAAGTTAGCGGCTCTAGAAATGTAGCTGTATCGACGCATACTGAGAATACCTTGGACAGACAGAGTGACCAACACAGAGGTATTAAGACGAATGGATAAAGAGGTGGAATTGTTAACAACTGTTAAAAGGAGGAAAGCGTCATACCTGGGCCATGTGTTCCGTAATGATAAGTACAGTCTGCTACAGCTTATCGTGGAAGGCAAGATTGAAGGTAGAAGAGGTTTGGGCAGAAAGAAGAAATCCTGACTGAGAAACTTGAGAGAATGGTTTCAATTACCAGAAGCTGCGAACATAATACATGCGGCACAAAACAGAGAAACCTATCGTTTAATGGTCGCCAATATTCGGTAGAAGACGGCACATAAAGAAGAAAAATCTTCTTTGACTACTCAGCTCTTGGATGTCACTTTTCCTTAGTGTAATCGTTTATTT
The DNA here is from genome assembly GCF_040954645.1 of Diabrotica undecimpunctata. NCBI lineage: Eukaryota > Metazoa > Arthropoda > Insecta > Coleoptera > Chrysomelidae > Diabrotica > Diabrotica undecimpunctata. The sequence goes on from NC_092812.1 coordinate 17,368,656, forward strand.
GTACAAGAATTTCACTTTTAGTTATCTTACACTTATCACAATGTGTTTTATTTTTATCACAAGTACACTTATTTGTATTTTTAATTATCCCACTACACTTTGTTTTTTGCTATTTACATTTAAATATTCGTTCGTATATTCTTATTGGTGTCAAGGCCACACCTTATCGCAAATTTTATGTTTATCGACAGACGCTAGTTACTTTAAGTTAAGTACCAACGCCCTTATTTCGTACACATGTGTTTGTCTCGGTCGCTATTCCAAGAACTACGAGATATTATAATCCTGTGTAAAAACTCTTCTGAATTTGTCAGAAGAAACACCTAGTAGATTTTTATTTTGGCAATTTTCTTTGTACCTTTTATATAGTAATTTAATATTATACTCCAGATTCATATATTCTTTATTTAAGTTTTTATTGCGAAATGTAATCACGATTACATTTTTCTTATTATAATATCATGTTGACGTCCGTGAAAGATTGAGCAGCGCCGTATGTGTGTCGTCTTTTTAGCTGTGTTAGCGAAATTTAAACTCTAAGGGTGGACGCACACAGAAAGAGCAAAACTGTTTTAGTCAAAAACGTTTTTGTTTGAAACGAAAACGTTTTTGTTTCCACAAGAAACATTTTGTTTTCAAGAGAAACAAAATGTTTGCACAAACCATACTGCAATCAGTTTTATTAAAGATGTCGACAGATAACGACGAAATTGCACTAGTTTTCTGACAGTGGTTCCTCCTACAGAACGAAAAAACGCAAAATAAAAAACAGTTTTGTGTGCATCCTATAAATGAGGAAATAATCTGGCCTCAATCAGTACAATTAATTTTTCTGCGTCCACTTCAATGATACACACAATATAAACAAGCAAAATATCGCTGTTTCCAATGTGCTTCTTGTTGACTACTCGAGCGGTTTCAAGAAGGGAATTCCAAAAACACGTTGCGCCTGCGTACATTGAAATGTTTGGACACAAAACGACGATCCGGTAATCAACATCAAACAGACTGACTGAAACTAAATGAGCCTAAACATGCTTTAGACACACGACTAATCAGTGTGCGTCAGCTCATTTCATTTATATGGAAACATCAGCATCAGACTCGTTTAGTCAAAAACCACCTACTAATAAAAAATAAATACCCATATTTTCATGACTTTAGAGTAATAATACACCAGGAGTGTTTATAATTAACTTATGTTGATTAAATTTATTATTTTCAGGGTATCGTGGGGGCCTAGGCGTGAGGAGACATGTCCGTCGCCTCTGACTCATTCTCTGAGGAGGAGCGCAGCTTATTCCGTCCATTCACACGCGAGTCACTTGCAGTTATCGAGACAAGAATTGCAGAAGAATATGCCAAACAGAAGGAACTCGAAAAGAAAAGAGCTGAGGGAGAGGTATGCTCATAAATAAGCTTAGAATAAAATAAATTACATTTTGATTTCTTTCCTACTTTGTAGAAATTTTGTTTGATCTATCTTAACTTTATTTGCCAGTTGAGTCAATTGAAGCAATAGATGTATTGATCAAACAAGACTTTCTTAATTATTGTCCTTCCACTCTACATATGTATACAGTGTAAATGTTTACGGACTCTCATTTATCACTATCTAATGTCCTAAACTCTCCCACTGTATATAGTCATTCCACCACCACAATGAAACATGTAAAAAATGACGTCATCCTTCTTGTTAGTTATTGTGTGAAAAGTGAACATGTCGTGTAGATATCATTGTAGTTACCTATATAACCATGATGTTACAATTTCTAAACCAATGTATTCATTAATAAAATAATAGCTTTTTAAAATAAACTTGAAATATCCCGAAAAATCTACCTATCAGATGATACTCAGGATATTTCGAGATTAAGTACCTGGTCAAAGTACTAGCATTAAGATTTAAGTGCTTTTTTAAAGTTTTATTACAAAAGTCACTATAATATTTAATTTTCCTGTTTTATATACTTAGTACTTTAGTATCTTTATTCAACAAACACTCTCCGCCATTCTTGTGTTTTTATTTTTAATTTCTAAACATAAATGCATATGTATGCTTCGACTTTATTTATGTTAACAGCTATGGACATTGTCCTCCTTATTTGATTTCTTTTTATTTCCCAAGCAATTTACATCCAACATAAAATAATAAGAAGTATAAGAGATCATTTGTCATTCTGTGCAATTATTTCTTTATTTATCATAATTTTGCCTTTGCGTTTATTCAGCGAATCTTTATTTTAGCCTCGAACATTAGTGTTCATTCAGACTTCCTGTTTTACTTAAATGGTCTTAGTATATTCCATTAATTTAAAGGATAGATTTGTTGTGTTGTACAGGGTGTCATGAGAAAGTGTAGGTACTTAGTTTTACCTCGTATGATCTTATGAGAAATAACAAATGACCATTAAGATGTATTTGCTCCCATTGTTTATTAATATACAGGGCGAGTTGAGAATTTTGACTGAAATTTTTATTCGTCATAACTTTTGAACGGTAAGTTTGATGTCTAATATTTTGATCAAACGTTACACTTCTACCACCTAATCAACAGATTTATTCAAACTAGAAAAAAATAAGGTCCGGTTTTAAAAAAATCAGGTATTTTTATTTATAGAAAAATTTTTACCCTGTATATCGTTTTGAAAACTCTACTATAAATTTTATAAATTAGATAAATAGGCAATTAAAATGGCATATTTATTGTTTCCTTACACGATTACTTAATTTTTAATTAAAAAAAATTACTATGAATTGAAAGTTTGGCTAAGCTAAGTAAACCATAGATTTAAATAGAAGGAACTTATCTTGCAGAGAAAACACTGGAATACGGTGTAGACACGCACCACATATTTATAGACTACAAGGCAGCCTACGACTCTGTAAATAGAAGAGAATTGTTTAGAGCAATGATAGACCTAGGAGTACCAAATCAGTTGGTAAGTCTAACCAAACTAACCCTTGAAAAAGTTGAATGCAGAGTACGAATCTATCTGAACCTGAACTGATCAGGGGAAACTATCTGAACCTTTTAAAACAAAAAACGGGCTACGTCAGGGAGACCCACTCTCCTGTATACTATTCAATCTAGCTCTGGAAAAATAATACGTACGTCACAAATCACAACTACCGGTTCAATATATAACAAATCTGTGCAAATCCTAGCATATGCTGATGATATCAATATTGTTATGAGAACGGAAAACGCAGCACGAGAGGCGTACGTAGCACTAAAGGAAGCGGCTACAAAAATGGGTTTAATAATAAACACCAATAATACGAGATACATGAAAATAGGTACGCAACCACAAATACTACGGCCACTTGTTATAGAAAACGAATTTGTATACCTGGGAACGCTCGTCAATACTGAAAATGACACTACCGCAGAAATAACCCGCAGAATTTGCACGGCTAATAGATGCTATTTTGGGCTTAATCTCCTTTTTAAATCTACAGTTATATCAAGAAATATAAAACTAAAACTCTACAAAACAATAATACGCCCAGTCCTAACATATGGTTCAGAAACCTGGACTTTAACAAAAAGCAATGAAAACATGTTAGGATGTTTCGAAGAAAAATACTAAGGTGAATCTATGGAGCGGTAAATAAAAATTATGTCTGGAGAAGACGATACAACTTCGAACTCTATAGAATATACCAGGAACCAGATATTAGAAAAACGCTCCTTGATAGACCTATTGCTCAAAGAAGAAGAGGAAGACTCTCACTTCTTTGTCCAGGTCTCTATAGCTGGATATTGTTCTGAAGCTATTTTCTTGTGGCATTTTAAAGTAATTACTATTTAAATGGGAATAAGCCACAATTAAAGGTTAAAGTACGTTTATTGACGTTTCAATTTCCACTTCGGAAATCGTTCTCAAAATACAAACATTAGTAAATTAAACAAATTTTGTTTTTTTGTTACTTACTAAAAAATTCTTCTAATAATTTAATTTTATCTGACTAATTTATATTGACAATTCATTATACATTATACATTTTAAAGTAGACGACTTTAAAACGATATTGTCAATATTGTTGAGTTGCGCTCCTGGGGCGAGTTTACTTATAAGATAGTTCATTCGATTACATGAAATCAACTTTAACTTGAGAATATCCATCAGAAAAGATCATATCATGTAATTCGTTCTTTAAAAAGACAAATACATGCCATGATGACAGTAAAATTCTCCTGTTAGTGATTCCATAGTAAATAATGAGGGAAAAACAGGAAAAAAATTAATTTATGAGAATGTTACTGTCATCATGGCATGTATTTTTGTTTTTAAAGACGAATTACATGCTATGATCTTTTCTGATGGATATTCTCAAGTTAAAGTTGATTTCATGTAATCGAATGAACTATCTTATAAGTAAAGTCGTCCCAGGAGCGCAATTAAACAATATTGACAATAACATTTTAAAGTCGTCTACTTTAAAATGTATAATGTATAATGAATTGTCAATATAAATGAGTCAGATAAAATAAATTATTAGAAGAATTTTTCTCTAAGTAACAAAAAAACAAAATTTGTTTAATTTGCTAATGTTTGTATTTTGAGAACGATTTCCGAAGTGGAAATTGAAGCGTCAATAAACGTACTTTAACCTTTAATTGTGACTTATTCTCATTTATCTAGTAATTACATCGAACTTACCCTTCGAAGTTATCTCGCACAGAAATTTCAGTCAAAATTTACAACTCGCCTTGTTTATTATTAAACAATAAGAACAAACATTTTTTAATGGTCATTTTTTATTAATCATAGCGGCCTCCATACGAGGTGGGGGAGTATGTAGATTTCTTCATGACTGACCTGTACATTATATACATATGGACATATTTAAATATGTTTGCATGTACACTGAAAACAACATAAAACAAGTAGATCCATTATTTATGGAATTTCACACATCGGGACAATAACATCTATGAATCTCTTAGATAGCCTGTTAGATTATAGCAATAAGTACACTACTGCTGTTCCATAATACAAATTAAAGACACTATAGTTAAATACATTTTGAAAATTTCTAAAAATAGCCAATTTATAAACTATACTGTATAATTTATCACTATACTGTATTGGCTAGAAATTGCAACTGTATTAATGAGTAGATCAAAATATTTGCCTTCTCTATATGTGGATAATTAAACCAGAGCAAGGAAAATTAAATGGTGCAATTTACAAAGCTTTGTAGGTAAAGTATGTCATTGAAACTGTTAATTGCTGACTTAGTAGCTGATTGTAGGTTAAATTTGTCCGCAGTAAAAGGATTTTTAAAATTGTTTATTATATAAACATATAATTAAAAAACATGCAAGATGGACATTATATAAACGTTAGTTTGTATTTCCTTTTTTTTTGATAATATAGTTTTCTACATAGAGTCGTATTATTTCTTCTTTGTTGCCTTATGGATTGAAAAAAAAAGTTATTTCCTAAAATAGAAGGTAGCTGTAATCTTCACATTTTAAAATTAGTTAGAAATATGCATGGTCCTTTATAACACTGTACTGCATCAAAGAGGTCTTTCTTTTTTTTTAATAAAGCACTTTTAGTGCTTTTAATAAATCAATAAAGTTGATTTTATATTATACAGGGTATTTAAAAAGTTATAACCAAATTTCAATAAAAATAGTAACAAGTTCAACGATCTGTATTATTGAAAATAGGTACAAACGCAATGACCTGTTAGTTCTAGCCATACGTTTAAATAATTATCAGAATTCATAAAAATAATTGATTTCCCTAATGCTCCTTAAATTTAATACAGAGAAACTCAAAACACAAATTCAATATTTGCTCAGTATTTTAAACGCATCACCCTGTATTTTAGATCACTATCAGAAACTTAAGTCAGTCTAGTTTAGTTTGTCCTTGGTATTTTCTATGCCTATAGTTAATACTTTTGGAGATATTTCCAAATGTAGTGGAAAAGGGGTTTTTTATGAATTAAATTTTATTTTTATTTACTTTAATATTCCTCAGACAAGGAAAAACAAAGCTGAAAAATTTTTATACAGATATTTGACATGTACAGCTCATTTTGCTTTGTTTTTTTTTTAACAATCTTAAAAAGTGAAAAAAATATTTTTGAAGCAAAGCTTCAATACTGGCTTGTACTAATTTTTCTCTATAGTAAAATGCTAAGGGGAGCGTCATGGAACTAGCGCCACAAGATGGAGTCGTCACGGGTAGCGTCACAAAAAGCGGTTTTCACATATACCTATTAAATAATAATAAAAAATAACTAACAAAATACTGACATTAAATGAGAAGTAAAAAACTAAAAGAATATTTGTCAATAAAATATTTGATTCGCAACGATTGTCATAATTTATGTCATATATGTCATTAAGTCATAAATGTCATCCGATTAATAACAACATTGAATTATAAGTTTAAATTTTAAACACTCTTCTTGTTTTAAAATAATTTCATATAAATACAATTATTATTTAGTTTATATAATTTTAAATAAAATATTGAGCTGACCAATGGATCTAAACCAAGGTCGGTAATTAAAACACAGACACATAGTTTATATAATAAATATTATCTAATTTACTGGCAAATGATATTTATTTATATTTTATATAATGTAATATTTTGTTTGAATTTGACAGGCCTGTCAGAAATAAACAACGTATGCTTTGTTATTACGTCAACAGGTAGCGTTAGGAGCAAATGATTCATTGAATTATTTGAATATAATATAATTTGTTTAAACTATAAATAATAAATAAATAATAAAATTACTATATTCAATTTTAAAAATATTATTTAAATTTTAAAAGCATATTATTAAGCTTCGCGCTGGTCTACTGTGCCGCCTACTATAAAGTCCTACCAGAGATCCAAGAGAGTCATTAATATTTATTATCGATGAAGTGTTTACCGCAAGGCAGCAGGGAATCGCCTCTAGACAGGATGGTACTTTTATTTTCGATTTGCATTACTTATTCGATTGTTAGGTGTGTTTAAAAGCCGGTCTTTATCATTGTCTGCTAAAGTTGCAAAAATTTTACATACATTACATTCACATATTTGCAAAACTTTATCATTTCTTAATAGAGTACAAAAAGAACAGAGGCAAAAATATTTTAGAATATTATTTTTTCATTTACATTTAAAAAAAATTACATGGATAAATCAGTTTCACTATCACTGTCGTTATCTAGATCTATAATCATTCTTTCTTTGAGCATCTGTATTTTTCCAACTACCAATGGCTATTTGGACTAACCACAGATGAATTTAGGGTAAGCGAAACATTATTTCTCCTTACCGATGCTTTTTCATGCCATATGTGTTCAATCGGATTGAACATGCAATAGTAAGGAAGAAGTCTTAATACTGTATGACCCATTTCTTCCGCCAAGCGTCGCAATATTGTTTTCTGATGGAAAATGATTTTAACGTTTCAAGTAATTGTTTTTTTTTTTAAATATGTATCTTCATAATAATTCTTAGAAAGATTTTTGGGGCCGTAAATGAAAATGGGCTATGGCGTCGAAGATACAACTTTGAACTGTATCAGTTATACACCGATCCAGATATTGTGAAGTTTGTTAAAGTGCAGAGACTTAGATGGGCTGGACACATTGCTAGGATGTCAGATCACGAATACACGAAGAGATTAACATTTTCACAACCAGAGGGCACAAGAAGCAGAGGACGACCACGAATGAGATGGATTGATGATGTGGAAGAAGACCTACAGATTCTAGGGGTTAGAAGATGGAGGGAAGTTGCCAGGAATCGACAGGAGTGGCGACTTCTTTGTGAGCAGGCCAAGATCCACAACGGATTGTCGAGCCACTTATGATGATGATGATCTTCATAATAAATAAAAAGGTATATATCAGTTTCCATCATATATTCCTGGAATCTAAGTTTGGTGTCATTAGAGCATGGAACTTTATTCGGCCTACGACCTTAATTCCACTGTTTGGTGCTATATCTGGCAATAACTTCGTTGAAAACCAGTTCTCAAATAATGCTCACGTGGTTTCATCATGATAGTCGATACGGGAGCCCTTAATGTTTTTGCATGACAAGGCTAAAGCATGAGGTATAAAACCATTTTTTTCCTGCATGGATTATTGTAATACGTTTTCCTTTATTTGATGAAGCTTTTATTGTACAGGGACAAGAAGAATCTGCCCAACCACATTTTGGAACGTTATGGATGTCAAACCGCGTCCCATCCAGATAAACAATTTCTCTTCCACTTTCTCTGTATTTATGAATTTGAATTAAAAATACCGTCCTCCATATTTGTAGAGAAGCAGATTCTATAGTCACTTGGCTTTTATCGATCGTTTTTATGTTAAAGCCGTTTTTTAGAAGACATTGCCTTACTGTCTCACTGCAGCACTTGATTCATGTGTCAACTTTCTGCAACATATGCATGATGGTTTTTAACGTGGGGATCATATATTATTCATACATGTTATAAATTTGTCTTCTAAGGATGTCCACATTACTCGGGTCTAGTTTCCTAAATATACCAGCGTCTTTTCTTTTCCTTCTACTTACTATCGGTTGTTTTGTTATTGACCACACTGTCTTCATTGGTCTTTGTGTTAAGACTGCCGCTTCCTTTACCGCATTAAAGTATTTACAGGTTCTGAAATTTGTATTTTTGATTGAACAGTGTATAGAATATATAAAATTTAACGCCCGAAATGGAATTTATGAAAAGAAAATAATTTTTGAACCTCCAAAACAGTAACAATTCAGGTATATTTTTTCGTTCCTGCTAATAAACTAGCTTTTAAAAAGAGAATTATACATAACCCGTCATTATAACCTCATTACGTCTTATCAGTGAAAGTTATTTGAAATAATTTCTTGGAATGGTTTTATTTTGGATATTACCTAAAGGACCAATCACTATATATTTAAAATCGTAATTATATTTTCTGACTTGGGGAACAGGTAGACTAAGATAATATTATGACAATTTTGTTAGTTATTTGTTTGACTTTGTTGATAAAAGAAGGCAATTTGTGCATAAAACAATATTATTTAAAAATGTTTCGTCTGTGGGAGGAGTACTTCTCGTAAAGTTATTGATAATAATAATGCCGAAAGAATAGACGTCAGTGTTAACAAACCAGTAAAGCGCAGTGTTTTGTCAGTTGACACAAAAACGTGATATTTGACGTTTACACTACCCTCCTTGAATGAGGTCTTTCCAAATTTAATGCAGTGAAGGAAGCGGCAGCCTCAACACGAAGACTAATGAACATAGTGTGGTCGATAACAAAACAACCGATAGTAAGTAGAAGAAAAAGAAAAGACACTGGTATGTTTAGGAAACTAGACCGGAGTGATGTGGAGATCATTAGAAGAAAAATGTATAACCAATATAAAGAACAGATGGTCCCCACATTAAAAACCATCATGCAAAAAGTTGGAAAGATGACACAAGAATCAAGTAGTGCAATAAGATAGTAAGGCAATGTCTTCTAAAAACGGCTTTAAAATAAAAACGATTGATAAACGCCAAGTGATTATGGAATCTGCTCGTTTACAAATATGTAGGAGGGAATTTTTAATAATTCAAATTCATAAATACGGAGAAAAAGGAAGGGAAATTGTTTATCTGGATGAGACGTGGTTTGACACCTTGACGTTCCAAAATATGGTTGAGCAGATTCTTCTTGTCGCTGTACAACAAAAGCTCCATCAAATAATGGTTTAGCACTAACGTTAGAATTATTTGAAAACTGGTTTTCAACGAAGATATTGCCAAATATACCACCAAACAATGTAATTGTGATGGACAATGCCAGCTACCACAGTCGTAGGCTGAATAAAGTCCCATGTTCTAATGACACCAAACTTAGAATCCAGGAATATATGCTGGAAAATGATATATACCTCTTATGAAGATGAATATTCTAAAAAACAATAACTTGAAACTTTAAAATCATTTTCTATCAGAAAACAATATTATTGCAACAGTTTGGCGGAAGAAATGGGTCATACAGTATTAAAACTTTTTCCTTACTATTGCATGTTTAATCCGATTGAACACATATGGCATGAGCTAAAAGCATCGGTAAGAAGAAGTAATGTTCCGCCCACCCCAAATTCATATTGTTGCCCATGTTCTAAAGATGGAAAGATCTTATATAAGTATAAGATAGGTTGCTCAAAGAAATAATTATTATAGATCTAGATAACGACAGTGATAGTGCAACTGACTTGCCCATGTAATTTTTTTTAAATGCTTTTTGAATTGTATTTTTAAATGGTAAACTTTCTATGTATACGTAATGTAAATGCTTTTAAATTCAGTTGATAACGGTATAAAACCAGTTTTTAGACACACCTCAACTTTGAAAATAATTTTCTAAAATATTTTTGCCTCTGTTATCTTTGTACTCTATTCAGAAATGATAAAGTTTTGTAAATATGTTAATGTAGTGTATGTAAATATTTTTGCAGCTACTATAACTTTAAGAGACAATGATAAAGACCGGCTTTTAAACACCAACAATCAAATAAGTCCAGAGGCGATCCCCCGCTGCCTTGCGGTAGACACTTATCGATAATAAATATTAATGCCTCTCTTAGATCTCTGGTAGGACTATAACATCTTTTTTTTTTGTCCATAAAACGTTTTTTATACATTTT